>NC_135669.1:35378403-35540903 GCF_964188315.1 Podarcis muralis | reverse complement strand
TTAATCCGTTCCGGAAGTCCGTTCCAAAACCAAAGCGTTCCAAAACCAAGGCATGCTTTCCCATAGAAGGTAATGCAAAATGGATTATTCCGTTCCAGACTTTTAAAAACGACCCCTAAAACAGCAATTTAACATGAATTTTACTATCTAACAAGACCATTGTTCCAGAAAATGAAAGCAGTAAACAATGTGCTGCAGTCACACAATCAATCAATTCAGTAGCTGAACTGGGTTCCACACAGTCACAAAAACAAAACAAAAAGAGCCGCAAAATCAAAAATGCAAAATAAAGAGCAAAAACAGTGTAACACTCAAAACAGAGCACATTCAACTTCTGAATAAGATTCGCAAACCGGAACACTTACTTCCAGTTTTGTAGTGTTTGAGTTCCAAGTTGTCTGAGTACCAAGGCGTTTGAGAACCAAGGTACCACTGTATTTTATTTTCACCTCTATTACACTTTTATATGTTGGTGTGGATTTCGCTTTTTCATTCTTTAGGCTCCAGATTCTTCCCCAGAGAGTGTCCACAAGTTAAATCCCTTGCCTATGGCACAAGGAGGCGAAATCTCTTGGGTCATACCCTGAGACTTGGCAGCCTTAACACATCAGGAAAAAAAGAGATGCCTTTGTTTGGGCCAGCAGAGTCCCTAGTTTACTAGAAACATTGGACCGAGTCTCTAGGTTCTGTTTTGAAGCCTAAACTCTGTCACGAAGAGCATGTTCTGCCAGACTCCTTCAAAAGCTGCAGCCGTGACTCAACCCAAGCCCACTCTCTGCTCTAAACATGATATTGAGCCCTGGTAGGAAATCATCAAAGCCCTCACAGGCTGTGGAGCTAAACAGGAGCTAAACAGGAGCTTCCCTATGGGCATTTTGAAAATCCGAGATCCTTCTCAAACAAGCCAGAACAGCACTATATCATTGACACACACAGCCAATAATCACGACCAGATTGCAAGATAATTGTTCCCCATAAGCAGTGAAGACAGAGCTCTAGAACTCCACTGATTTGAATTTTTCATTATTGTTTGGCTTCCCTTGAAAATGCTCAAGGAACCTCGAGTTGCTTTTTCAAGGCATGGTAGCGTTCAAATCGACATTGCTTGGGGAAGCAATGGAGGAGGGAACAGGCTTCCCTTGCAACATGACAATTGCCCAAGGCTACAATGTGTGCCATGAGTCTCAAGGCATCACCTGGTGCAGGCATGGAATGCCAGGTATAAATGGATGAGGAGGGGAAAGAGGAGGATGAAATGGGGGGAGAACAGTTAACAGAGCCCAGAGGAAGTGGGTCCTTCCTAAACCCTTCTCCTTAGTCTATGAAAACCTGGGGAGCAGGGAGATAAGTCTTTACTTGGCACCAAGAGATATCAAAGAATGTGTCAGGTGGACCTCACTGGGTTGAGCATTCCACAGAGGGGGAGCTGCAACTGAAAAGACCCTCTCTCTTGCCTCCAAGCCCCCCTCAGTGGATGGGCTGGGGAAAGGTCTCCGAAGACCCAGGGTATGTTCACATTGAGAAGAATTCCAGAAGAGATTATGTTATCACTATCAAGGGAAACCCTTCTCAGTTTGCAGTTTGGAGGGTAGATGTAAGAAGACTGGGGTTTTTGGTGGTGCTCTCATACCAACTGACTAGGGCTTGTTTGTCTCTGCCTTTAAAGAGCATGATGCTTTTAATTCCCTTATTTGGTGGTCACAATCCCTGTCTTTGCTTGCTGTTTTTTGCTCCTTTGACTAGTACAACTGAATTTATTAATTTCAGTCACAGACCAGTTCCAGCTCACATACAATATCAGGGAAGTCATAAAACACAAAAGGGATACATTTTAATTTGCAGTTGGGTATAACAGGGACAATACAGATATAGCAGCAGTTAAAAATATATAAGTTAAATCTTAATCACTAAAATATAACCTAAAATTGTCATTTAAGGCCTTCGACCAGTATTGTGCTTTATTCTGTTGGTCATTTTGTATTCGAGTTTTATGCTGGGTTGGGTTTTTAACTTTCTTTGTGGATCTGGGGTGGGTGAGCATTATGGCAATAGGTTTCCTTTTTGTATGATGCCTTCAGAACTTGTTTAGTGAGGAACTGAACAAATATAAGGAATAAAAAAAAAATGGGGGGAAACGTGGGAGGGTGTTTTGGTTCATTCATACACAATTAAGCCATTGAACACATCTGTGTTTTCAAGCCAATAATATTTGGACAATTGGGGAGCAGGCCTTGAACCCAACCTGCTGTACTAAATTCACCTTCAAGTTCTTGGAACTGAAAGCTTGTTTTAAACGTGTTTGGTCTCTCTCACCCAGTGAAACCTTTTCCATCTTGATCTCGAGGACTCGCTCAAGAGATGGAATAGTGCCACTGTTCCGAGCTAAGAACTTAACCAAGGGAGCGTATGGGTTTGACTCCCACGGGAAATATGGCTCTGTTGAATTGCATCTCGTTGTTCCATTGCATCTGCGTGTTCTGCCACAGAGTTGCCAATCTCCTTTCCTAGAGAGAGAGAGAAGAGACTGCGAAGCAATCTGTTTTATTAGTCTTATATATCAAAGATGGGGGATTTATTTTGACAACTTATGTGTTTAGTGTACCTCCTCCTTCTATGGCCTTGAGCACATGGTTAACTTCCAGATTGACTGTGCTTACCAAACATGCTGCCGTCCTCTTGGACTTCCTGATCTGTAGCAAGCATTTGAGATGAGTTTCTGTTGTGGTTATGAACAACTTCTAAGCATTTTCCAATCAGGTGCTCTCTGGATGCTTTTGGGCTACCATCACTGTCAGTCAGCATGGCCAGGGACAATCAACCCACTCTCTCATCATTTAGAAAAACCTCTTTCATTTGGCTCCCTGAAGGTTGCTGGTGTTCACTATTTGTAACCAGCTGCTGGCTTGAAGGTATTGTTATAATTATTATTACCCACCCCTCACCACAATGAGAATTCAAAATTAAAAACCGTTAAAACAGAGTATAGTCACAGGAATTGGGTGGTTGCTGAAACCACACATCTCAGGTGTCAAAAAGGTGTGTCTTGAGCATTTGCCAAAAGTTGTATAGTAAAGAAATCAGAAACACCTTTGTGGGAAGGTTATTTCAGAACTTAGGGACTACCACAGGAAATGCTGTCTTCTTGGCCAACACCACCAGAACGTCTGAGGGAAGTGGACCAACAAAGAGGACTCCCTCTTCTAATCTCCACCCCTGGGAATCCCCTTGCCTTATTTTTGAGTCAGAAAGTAATTCTAAAGGAATTCAGTGCACAATATTTCTCTCCCTTCGCTGCAGAAATCCGCGAAGCTTTCCGAGTACTGGATCGCGATGGCAATGGCTTCATTTCCAAACAAGAGCTGGGGATGGCGATGCGCTCCTTGGGATACATGCCTAGCGAGGTGGAACTGGCTATTATCATGCAGCGCCTTGACATGGATGGTGAGTCCTCTTTGCTTTCATCATGGTTTTAGGTCATGGGGGGGGGGGGGAGGAAGGACCGTAGTTTCTTTGCATTCTTCACATCATTTCCATGCAGAAAGTCCAAGGTACCATCTTCTGGTGCAGATGAGAAAGACCACTGTTTGAAACCCTGGAGAGCTAGATGGACCAAAGGTCTGGCTTGATCTAGGTTCTCCATAATTTGTGGAATTCTGGGGTGGATAGCAAGGGAAGCAACTGGCTTTGGGGAAACAACCAAGGTTAGGAAATCCATGAATGAAGTGAGATGAGAATTAGCATAACATGATTTTCTCCATGATGCTTATGTCTGTTCAAACATCTAGAAACAATGTCTGGAACTGCTCAAACTTTTATCATGCTTACAATGAAACTCTTCATATCTAGGATTAAACTATTGGTTCCAGTTGACTTAATCTGGTGTCCTTTCTACATAGTATGTTTGTCCTCTAGTTTCTCTCTGCATATACCGTGTTCAGTATATGAAGCTGCATAAATGTTCACAGAGGACATAACCTCCATCTGCGCAAAAGTTAGCAGTCCATTGCATACAATGGACTACTCCCCTAATATCAAGTGTATGTAGAAGCAAAGGAGAGAAAAATGCTGAGAGCAGTGGTGGCTGGTGGCTGGGCAGAAGACAGAGAGGCCAACAATAGGTGGAACCAGAGCCAGTGACAGGTGGAGAGAACCAATGATGGGCAGAGCCAAATCATTCTAGTCCCCCCCCCCCATCCTCCTCCCTGTTGAGTTCTCCCAGGGGCAGCACTGAGACTAAGGAGGACGAAGTAGACAGCCAGGACCACCCCCAGATGGGTTATAAGTAAGACGGCAGGCAGGTGGGCTTGGAAGAAAGATGATTGACGTTGGTGGGACAGCTCCCCATTTGCCTTTATGAACCAGCCTGGCTGAGAAATCTCTGACCAGATATTTCACTTGTTTCATTTTCTTGCTTATGTAGCTGTGGAGGTCTCAGTCTATCATGGGAGCTAGGCTGGTGAAGGAGGAATGGAATGAGTTATAATAATTAATTACACTCTGAGGAGATCCATTGGAATAATTGGACCTTAGTCTTGTCCATTAATTTCAATAGGTCACCTCTTGAGTAGGAATAACATTGATAAGGGGGGGGAGCATTGGGTTGCAGACATTTTTTCAACCTAAATTTTGCTAAATACAGTGGTACCTCGGATTACGTACGCTTCAGGTTACAGACTCCACTAACCAGAAATAGTACCTCGGATTAAGAACTTTGCTTCAGGATGAGAACAGAAATTGTGCTCTGGGGGCATGGCGGTAGCAGGAGGCCCCATTAGCTAAAATGGTGCTTCAGGTTAAGAACAGTTTCAGGTTAAGAACAGACCTCCGGAACGAATTAAGTACTTAACCCAAGGTACCACTGTAGTGGTAATTATAGGATCTTTTGATTATGAGTGCCACAATATATTGGTGCATTTATTTCCCACTGAATGGGGGGGGGGGCAGGGGGCAGGGGGGCAGGAGCAGGAATTCAGACCAAAGCAGCTATTTTCTATTGCAAAACATTTGCGTCCATCTATTCGGCAAACAGGAAAAGCTAATGGGGGTGCAGATGGTTCGATGCATGCTGTAGGTGACAAACGTACCAATCCATGCTGATTACTCTGTGCTCATTTCCAAGTACAACTCATTGGTTTTTGACAAACAGTTTCCACTGGCCTCAGGTGTTGCTTGGTAGGTTCATACATCTGCTTAGCTATGGTGCTTTAGGTTTTGTAATGGAATTGGAAGTTTCATAACAGAATTGCCTTTCATCTCCCTTTGGTTCTGCAGTATGATGTATGAGCTCTCCTTCAGGTTGGGCTAGATGGCTGGGACTAATTTTATATTAACTGTACTGACTATTCCACCATGTCCAGGCTGAAATCAAGGTGTTGGTTTCACTTGTTCATTGATATATGTCATCCTTCAGCCATCTGTTTCCCATGAAGGTTTGCAAGGAGATAATTTTCTTTTCTTTCTTTAACATGTTTATTACCTGCCCTTCTCCATGCAGTCCTGGGATGGGGCACATACAGAATCAACATAACAGATTAAAATTCAAAACTGAACAACCATCAGACAAAATAGATCTGCCGAGGGGAGGGTCATTTTTTAAAATCTTCCTTTCATTTTCCACCATCAAAGGCCTGAGCAAAATACTATAGTAGCTGACCCAGCAGCTGGAGGCTTGCAATGTCTTGAGATGGGTAACCTTGAAGAAGGCAGCATTCAGCAAACTGGAAGCCATCACAGGCAATGTCACCTCATTCAAAATTGCCCCTTGCACATCACAGGGCAGTTGTACTGCTAACAGGGTCTCCCTTGCAGGTCTTTACATCTGAACAGCTCTGTGTGGGTGGAGCTGCTCCTTCAGATATCTGGAGCACAAGTCATTCAATCCATGCATCCATCCATCTCTTTAGTATGGACAGTGACCAGTATTCAAAAATAAACATTGTCCAAATATATAAAACCATACCAAGCAAAATAGAGCACCATGAGAAACTGATTCCTGCTTCCAGTAGCACCTTAGAGACCAACTAAGTTTGTTATTGGTATTAGTGTATCTGAAGTGTATCTGAAGAAGTGCGCATGCACATGAAAGCTAATACCAATAACAAACTTAGTTGGTCTCTAAGGTGCTACTGGAAGGATTTTTTTTAAAAAAATATTTTGTTTTGACTACGGCAGACCAACAATGCTACCTACCTGTAACTAGAGCTAATGGAAGGCCCCACATTGAGCCACATGAAATGGACGTTCAACAACCAGTGTATCTGAAGAAGTGTGCATGCATACGGAAGCTCATACCAATAAGAAACTTAGCTGGTCTCTAAGGTATACTGGAAGGAATTTTTTAATTTTTTAATTTTGTTTCAACTACGGCAGACCAACACGGCTACCTGCCTGTAACTGATTGCTGCTAACTGCCTTATGCTATAGAAACGCCAGGCACTGATGGTAAAAATAAAAAGTTTTCTGAAATTAATTCATAGAATCATAGAATTGCAGCATGGGGGTGGGGGGCAAGGATCATCTGTTTCAAACTTCTGCAATGCTGTTGTACATGTTCGTCCAAACATTAAAAAAATACAAAAAAATAAATGTACAATAAAAGGATAGCAGAGTTTTTTCACTATGATTGCATGTGGTTCCACTGTTATTGAAAAGAAAATTAACCAATAAAGATGAATGAAAACAACAACAAACTTCTGCAATACAAGAATCACAACTAAAGAATCCCTGACAGATCACCACCCAACCTCTGTTTAGAAAATATTAGTGACTGAGAGTCCACCGCCTTTCAAGATAGTCCGTTCCACTGTTGAACAACTCTCACCATCAGAAAGCTATTCCTGATGTTTCATATTGTTCAAATGCCTCCTGTGAAATATTTGGAATTCTTAGTAACATTTCAGCTTTAAGTGGGAATATTGTAAGACCCAGAGAACAATAGCCTGGTATTTATAAATAAAACAACTCTCTAAAGAAATTTTACTACTCTTCAATGCCAATGCTAATTCTTTGTCTAGGAATAGTGAATGAAACAAACCAAATTGAGAGAGATTTTAATTCAATTATATTGTTTTTCTTCATTTCTTTCTGTATGTTATATAAGTATATGTTCTTGCTTAAATAAGTAAAAAATATATTCAACGTATATAACATCATTAAACAAAAAATGTGTAAACAGTATACTATATGCTTACCCAGAATTATTGAATATTTCATTGAGATATCATCCTCATACTCCTCTCAAGGCAAAACAGAATAAACACCACTTCCATGAAACATAATTTATAATGACTTTGAGTTTGTATTCTGATGTGATTAATCATTAATTATGAGAAGCAGATGTTGCAGACAGGCAGCTGAATAAAGCTGGCCACTGAGTCCACCAGGAATTTAAAGTGAAAATCCATAGTGCCTCATGCTTGCATAATATTGCATAATATTACAGAGACATATGGATCTGTTCTATAGTCTAAAAAAGAAGGATGTTACTCAGAAGGGTGTTTACATTCTACAAATGTAAAATCAATGTAACTTCTGAAGTGTTAGCAGGCAACTGCACGTTCCTCTCTTGCAGTTTCCAGCAACTAATATACAGAAGCACGTATTCTCTGAGAGTGGAGGGAGAACATAGCCATCATAGCTAGTAGCTGTTGATGACCTTATCTCCCACGATGCAGAAAAAACTGGGCCAATCCTTGCTCTAGGGCAGGAGTTCCCAAACTTGGGTCTCCAGCTGTTTTGGGACTACAACTCCCATCATCCCTAGCTAGCAGGACCAGTGGTCAGGGATGATGGGAATTGTGGTCCAAAAGCAGCTGGAGACTCAAGTTTGGGGGAAAATGCCCTAGCCTATGCATGGAGGGTGGGAAGGGGTCCTTTGAAAAATAAAGCCCACCCCCCCAGCCAAAACAAATGTGCAAATAAGGAACCGGGAAGTAATTGTTCAGGCTGCAATTTGATTTGGAGTGGATTGGCATCCACCTTAATTCATTTAACTTTATTTGTGGCATATCTCTCACATTCTCTTTTTATCATTGCATTTTCAAGTGATCTGCCGCTGTGTAAATTGTCTTTTACTGCGTTGTCGCTTTACATGACACACAGTTGCTGGTAATCCAAAGTGTCGTGTGACTGATAGAATCTGACTTGATGTCCCTGCGCAGAAGGGAGGAAGGTGTCCTTCCTATCTTTCTGAAAGAGATGCTTTGAAAGATAAGAGGCTCTGCTCTTCTGCAGATCTACTGCCTCTCTGTCCAGACCAGGTCACAAATAAAACGGAGTTGAGAGCTTAGTTTTTGTGCATTATACTTGAAAGGCAGGGCATAGCTTTTGGATTGAGGGTGGCCAACATTTCTGCATCCTCTGAAATGTCCTCCCTCCACTGTGTCTGTGATTGTTGTTTTTCATGTAGAAATGTTCAGACATGTGAGCCCTCCCCTAAAATCTGAAGCAGGGGTGAGAAACCTGGCCTACAGAGCCATTTGGGGAATCCATGCCACCCAACCTTTTCAGTTCCAAAACTGGAGTGCACTCCTGGGCAAGTCCAGGGCCGGATTTAGGTTTGATGAGGCCCTAAGCTACTGGAGATAATGGGGCCCTTTATATGTCCAGCTGTCCTTTGTCAACAACAAATTGCCTCTGCTTTTTGTGTTGAATATATGCTATATGGTAATTTATGGACCTAATACAAAACACTGTTGCGGTATGTAGGTTTTATTTTATTTGTTTTTTTATCTTATATTTTGGAAATGTACATCCAGGTTTTTTTCCTTTAAATGTTTTGGGAGACCTCAAGAGAGCGGGGCCCTAAACTATAGCTTGTTTAGCTTATACGTAAACCCAGCAGTGGGCAAGTCACATGACCTGCACCACAATCTTACCCTGAAAGAGCACTTGGTGGGGGAGCACAGCGCAAGCACAAATGAGAGCACAGTGCCCAAAATGGCTGCTGCCATCTTGTGTGGGGGGGGGGGAATGGATGTCCCACCTTTTCTGGGATACTTGGTGGATGCGCAACTGGTGTCATGCATGACAAAATCTAATAGTGAAGGGAAACGGGTGGTGCCACCCCAGCTGTCAACCCTGTGACAACTTGACAGGTGTCTTGTTCCACACACCTGTCCAAGTTGGACCATGGGGGAGGGGGGTGGGGAGGCCAGATAAAGATTTGGTTGCTGCAGCCAAACAAATTTCTCAGCCCTGGTCTTACATAAAGTGTAACAGTTATTATGGGATACAGTTATCATGGGATGCAGCCAAGACTCCACCCTTAATTTACTTTCATTCTCCTAGGCAGGTGTGTGGCCCTATTTTTTTTTTTTTTTAAATCTCTTTTTGCTGGGTCTTCAAAAGTGAGTCACCCTACCTTATATTAATAATGCAATAAAGTGAAAAAGGGGATGCGGGTGGTGCTGTGGGTTAAAGCCTCAGCACCTAGGACTTGCCGATCGAAAGGTCGGCGGTTCGAATCCCCGCGGCGGGGTGCGCTCCTGTCACTCGGTCCCAGCGCCTGCCAACCTAGCAGTTCGAAAGCACCCCCGGGTGCAAGTAGATAAATAGGGACCGCTTACCAGCGGGAAGGTAAACAGCGTTCCGTGTGCTGCGCTGGCTCGCCAGATGCAGCTTGTCACGCTGGCCACGTGACCCAGAAGTGTCTGCGGACAGCGCTGGCCCCCGGCTTCTTGAGTGAGATGGGCGCACAACCCTAGAGTCTGTCAAGACTGGCCCATACGGGCAGGGGTACCTTTACCTTTAAAGTGAAAAAGAGGACCTCTTTAACAAGTTGAAATTATTTTCCCCTCACCACTAGTAGAATGAAAAGGATTCACCAACACAGACAGAATTAGGCCTAATAAGGCTTGCACTGGAACAGTCATAAACTTGGATAAACTACTTGCATAAACTACTGCCCTCAGTTACAGGTCCAAGTTGTTGTGACCCTCAGCTGATGCCCTCTTTGGATTTTAGAACTATCTCAATTATGTACATATTATCCACTCCATATTACTTTGTGACACATTGTATCCTTCTGTCGGAACCTAGTTTGGACAAGACTGCGATCTTGCTTTCCTTCAGCAACAATAACCCCCGTAACGACGTGTTATGTAATAGCTGGAAACACTGAAAACAGCTGCAGAGCTCATTTGCAACCTTTGCCGCCTGTTACACGATTTTGTGGCATATTAAATTGCTTACGGTTTACGGGTTGTGTGTGGTCCAAACTCCTTAATGCCCTGCTGCTCCTCGTGGCATTTTGATCTGTCGCTGACCACACAGAACCAACATGTAGAGAGGGGGTTGCACTGGCAAAAGTTGGCATTGCTGGTTGATTTTATTAATTTCCCTTCCACAAGTGTGTGATGGAAACTAGAAATTAGGGTGAAAAATTAGGGTGAGAAACAAAAATTAGTTGAAAATGAACTCCTTTGCAAGTACAGTGGTACCTCGGGTTACATACGCTTCCGGTTACAGACTCCGCAAACCCAGAAATAGTGCTTCAGGTTAAGAACTTTGCTTCAGGATGAGAACAGAAATCGTGCTCCGGCGGCGCGGCGGCAGCAGGAGGCCCCATTAGCTAAAGTGGTGCTTCAGGTTAAGAACAGTTTCAGGTTAAGAACGGACCTCCGGAACGAATTAAGTACTTAACCCGAGGTACCACTGTATATAATGCTACTTTTTTTCTCTCTGTTGAAACATATTGAGATGGTTATTTAAACAGTTGATCTCAACTGATATTAGTTTTGCAGCTATAGCAGAGCAGGGGCTGCCCCGCTCTGTTTGCCAAGTCCTTGCTGTTCTCACCCACCCACATCAATTCCCTTGGATTAATGCATTGATCCTTCCCATTCCCACTCCATGCAACTACTTACCTCACTATTGAATTTCCCAATCCCATTTCCGATATAATTTTGCTCTTCCATTCGGCAACCATCCTTTGAACCCCTTTTCACCTTCACTCCCATGCCCATGATTTCCCCTTCTTTCTTTAGACTACCCCTCTGCAGACAAACCATTATAACCTCTTGCATTTTCCTGCTCCCACACATTGCAGTTTGATACAAGCTTAAATAAAGCAGGTGTGGAAGGATGGGGTGAGGCGGGGGGACACTGGAAGGTGTCAGTTTAAAACAAAGTTTTGTATACTGAGAAGGGAGTTGGGAGATGTTTGGTTACATCTGCTTTTTGGTGTTAGCTTCTGTGTAGGGTTGCCATGTTTTGAAGAGCCAAAAAAGAGGACACATTTGCAAACTTCTGCTTTCCACTATGGATCGCTATGACTACCCGTTAAAGAGAGGACGTGTCCTGGAAAAAGAGGACATATGGCAATCCTATGTGGTTTCCCCTTCAGCGTTCCTCCATCTCAAACCTCTGTCATTATTTGCAGCACAATTTTTTTATCTCTGTGTTTTTCCATGGGTTGTTAAGAGGTACAATTTTTAAACCACTCTGGGAATTGTAGCTCTGTGAGGGGACTGGGGGGGGGGGGAATCTACTGTTCCCATGATTGTTTGGAGGAAGCTATGATCATTGTGGTGGTACAAGAGTGCTTTAAATATATGGTGTGGATGTGGCCCTTTTACTGGATTAGAATAATAGAATCATGGAATTGTAGAGTTGGAAGGGGCCACTACTGCCATCCAGGCCAACCCCTTGTAATACAGAAATCTTTCACCCAATGCGGGGCTCAAACCAGCGACCCTGAGATCAAGAGTCTCATGCTCTACCAAGTGAGCTATCCCAGTACAGTGGTACTTTGGGTTAAGAACTTAATTCATTCTGTAGGTCCGTTCTCAACCTGAAACTGTTCTTAACCTGAGGTACCACTTTAGCTAATGGGGCCTCCCGCCGCTGTGTGATTTCTGTTCTCACCCTGAAGCAAAGTTCTTAACCCGAGGTACTATTTCTGGGTTAGCGAAGTCTGTAGCCTGAAGCGTCTGTAACCCGAGGTACCACTGTAGTCCGATGAGTTTTCACCACTTCTTAGTTTAAATACATTTTTAACTGGCTGTTGATTTATTGCTGCATTGCTTTATTGATATTTTTTTCCTGATTAGCTTTACCTGCTGTCTGCTTTTAATTTGTATATATTGTGTTCAGGTTTTATATGATGATTTATCATTAATTTACTGTATCTACGAGCTGACGTTCTTGGAGCAGCTTGCAATATATTTCAATTTTGGATACAACAAAATAGATGAGGTGTGATGAATGGAGCAAAAGCATCTGCAAGTCCCCCCCCCCCCCACTTAGGTATTCCATATGCTAACTCCACTTCTGAATCTGGGGGCCAAGGCAGGCCACTAAGGAAACAGCAGCTGTAGAAATCCAATGTTGGCCTCTCACATAGTGGGCCTTCTTCAGCAAACTCTCCAAGTGTCCCTATTTTCTAGGGACAGTCCTGGATTTACAGAAGCCATCCTGGTTTCTGATTTGATCCCGGAATGTCCCACTTTTCCTTAGAACATTCCTATTTTTATCAGATAAATATTGAGGGGTATGTGACCCCCTAGCCAAGGAGATAAATACCATCTTTTCCCATGTATAAGACAATGTTTTTTCTTTTAAAAAATAGGCAAAAATTGAGGTGGTGGTCTTATACAGGGATAGTGAATGCAGGGGGGCGGTTGGTCAGTCGGGTGATTGGCAGCAGCAAGCAGACGGGCAGGTGAGAAATTGGCGGTGGCAACCTCCCCCCAAAAAGAAACTCAAGGGTGATCTCCTCCCCCCAAAAAACTCAACAACTCAATAAATATTGATTTCTTTAATTTTGGGTCCAAAAAAATAGGGGTCGTCTTATACACTGAAAAATACACTAAGTTGAAGGCAGCTATCAGCTGTCAGCAGAGGAGGAATGGTGGAGAACACCTCCCCAGCCTGGCCCTTCCAGAGAAGAGGAAGATAGTTCAGAATTACAACAGGGGTTTGAGGGAGGTCACAGCTCAGAGGCAGATGAGGGGGAAAGCTGGGAAATAATGGGAGAGGAGGAGGTAGAGGAAGCACCAGGAGGGCAACAGCTGAAGGACACAGTGTCTTTAGAAAACATTCCAGACCCCCCCTTCCAGAACCTGGTGAGCCTTGAAAGTAGCAGAGCAAAGGGCTCGGAGACGAAGGACTCTACAGCACCCATAGGGGAGGTGATGACAATGACGAATGAGGAAGTGGGGAAAAGGAGGGGGTGGAGAGTCATTTGGGACAACGCCATTATCCAAGAGGCTGGGTTCCAAGCCTCCCTCTGTAAATATTGAATTAAAAAAAGCATATGGTAAGAAGCTTTCCCTTGTCTTTATACGTTCCTGGCAACCAGCTGTGAGAGATGCTTACAGCCACCTGACAACAGCCCTGTACAGTGGTACCTTGGGGTAAGGTGCTTCAGGTTACAGACACTTCAGGTTACGGACTCCGCTAACCCAGAAATAGTTCTTCGGGTTAAGAACTTTGCTTCAGGATGAGAACAGAAATCACATGGAGGCAGCAGGAGGCCCCATTAGCTAAAGTGGTACCTCAGGTTAGGAACAGGTTAAGAACAGTTTCAGGTTATGAACGGACCTCCAGAATGAATTAAGTTCTTAACCCGAGGTACAACTGAATAGGGAAGTTTTTTAAAAATATTTAATGCTTTTATATATGTTGGAAGCTGCCCAGAGTGTCTGGGTATGTCTTCAGCTGTGGACATAGGTGAACTGGAGAACTTGCTTCCACAAGTGACAATGATGGCCACCACCCTGGATGGCTTTAAAAGAAGACTAGACCAATACATGGGGGAGATGACTATCAATGCTCTACTACCACAGCTGGAGGCAGCAGGGCTTCTGAATACCAATTGCTGGAAACCACAGGAGGGGAGAGTCTTCTTATGTTGGAATCCAACTTGCTGGTTTCCCACTGAGGTCTGGTTGACCACTGTGAAAACAAGATGCTGGATTAGATCGTCCATTGGCCTGATCCGGCAGGCTCTTTTGATGTTCTCATGTGGCTGATATCTGTGACAATCTTGGCTCCTAGTGACAGATACATAGAAGCTACTAGGGAAGCAAACCACCACCAGACCTCATATGTTTCTCCTGCCATCATTTTCTTACTAATTCTTTCCCCCTATTCTTAGTTCATATCTGCACCATTACTTTCCCCCAGATAACAGCAGTTTGTCCCAATAGAGCTACTATTCCCAACACTCTTAAAACAAGTACAGTTCCCAGAAGTCTTTGTGGAGGAGCCATCTGCTTTGGAACAAGCTGGGAAAGCTCAGTTGGTTGAGCATGAAACTCTTAATCTCAGGGTCATGGGTTTGAGCCCCATGTTGGGCAAACGATTCCTTCATTTCGGGGGGGGGGGGGTTGACCTTTGTGGTCACTTCCTACTCTACAATTCTATGCTTCTAAGTATGGTGTGGGTAGAATCTTAGCTCCCCTGGCTGCAATTTGCAGAAAGATGTGTTATAAATTTTTGCCACAAATTAATAAAATCTCTTAGCATGGTAATGTTAATAAAACTTGTTGTTGTTGTCTGCCTTTCTTTCCAGGGGATGGTCAAGTTGATTTTGATGAATTCATGACAATCCTCGGACCAAAACTGGTGTCATCAGAAGGACGGGATGGTTTTCTGGGGAATACAATTGACAGCATATTCTGGCAGGTTGGTGGCAAAGTTGTGCTCAAAGTGAGCAGATGTGAGCATTTCTGAGAAGTTATCTTTCTTTTCCTGATCCCCATTTCCAAATGTGTTTTTATTACATGTTGAAGAACATTCTAGTGGACGGATGTTAAAAGTGAGAGCTGTTTTTCAGCAGTGAGGGGCTGTAGGCTCCTGAATGCAGCAGGGAACTCTAAAACAAATACTGGGGAATTTTCTGAAAAAGGGCAATGAAGATTTTGAGTGGAGTTAAATTCAGGCTCGTCTGTGCTAACTTCCTTGTGGTGCTGTTTGTCTTCATAGGTGTCTAGGGGGAAACCCCTGAGATGATGTCAAGTGATATATAATAGGGGTGGAATCCTACATAGCCCTAAGGTTGCATTCACATAACAGTTTATTTTGTTTCTCTATATGCCAGGCAAAAACATGTCGTTTTTCATTAGGTCTTTGGCGTTTAATTATCTGTAGCCTCCTCGGATGGATGAGATGTTCTAACCCTGCTTTTTAAAAATAGGATTGTCTTTTAGATTTGCGTTTTTTTTTAATGCTGGTTTTCATGTATGAATGTTTATATATTGTCATTTTAAGTTATTTTGGTAAAAACACTGCCAATAAGTTTAATAAAGAAGTAATAAGCAATGTCAGAGAGTAAGTAAACCTATATACCATTTTAAAGCTTGCCACATGCCCTACAGCAATATCTAAACTGTTTATTTTCTGGCATACAGTAGAACCTCGGTTGTCGAACATAATCCGTTCCGGAAGACTGTTTGACTTCTGAAACGTTCAGCAACCGAGGCGCAATGGGCTTCAAAGTCCATTGAGAAAATAGAGAACCACGGTTCAGAAGCCATTTGACTTCCAAGGCATGTTTGAAAATGGAAACATTCACTTTCAGGTTTTTGGCATTCGGGTTCCGAATCATTCGGCTTCTGAGACGCTCAAAAATGTTGAGCTTCTGCAGCCATGAGCTCTCTGTGACAGTGCTCCTTACATGCCTACTCTTATTTGGTCCACAGTCAAAAACCTCTTACCTTCATGAAGTTCTTCCCAGTGTTCAACTGGAATCTCCTTTCTTTTCAGCAATAAAACTGCTAGCAGATTTGCAAAGCTAAGTAGGGCCCATCTGGTATGATTTCAAATTCAGTGGGGGGCTGTGTGTTGAGATTCCTGCATTGTCCCTTCCAACTCTACAGTTCTACGATTCTAAGGGACACGGGTCTAAACCACTGAGTCTCTTGGGCTTGCCAATTGGAAAGTCGGTGGTTCGAATCCCCACAATGGAGTGAGCTCCTGTTCCTCTGTGCCAGCTCCTGCCTACCTAGCAGTTCAAAAGCAAGCCAGTGCAAGTAGATAAATAGGTACTGTGGCAGGAAGGTAAACGGTGTTTCCATGCGCTGCTCTGGTTTCTGTCACGGTGCCCCATTGTGCCAGAAGCGATTCAGTCATGCTGGCCACATGACCTGGAAAGCTGTCTATGGAAAAACATCGGCTCCCTCGGCCTGAAAGCAACATGAGTGCCACAACCCCATAGTTGCCTTTGGCTGGACTTAACCGTCAAGGGGTCCTTTACCTTTACCTTCTACAATTCTATGAATCCATTGGAGCAGCAGAAAACAGGTTTGCTCCATCTTCCATGTGACATCCCTTCAGATATTTGAAGAAGGGTATCAAATCACACACAAACCCCAGTCTTCTCCATGCTAAACATCCCCAGCTCCCTCCATAATTTATTATGTGGTTTGGTTTCCAGCTTTGATCTATGATTAGATCTCACCAATATTACCAAGATCTGTATCAGCACTGTGTAGAAGAGTGAGGATGGCAGGCATCTCTCTCTTGTTCATCTTCATTAGTAAAATTGAAGCCTGTTAGTGCGCACAAGTGCATTAGCGGGGGACTGCATTTGCAAAATAACGCGCATAAAGTGCTGCCCTGGTATGGTAATTGTCACCTTGGGATAAAGCCCAGTTGAGTAGCTGTTACAATTAGATTTGTCACCTTACCAAATAAAATGTAATTGCAAGAGCCCAGCGGCTAGGCTTTCCTATACAAGACAGAATTGCATGGGGAGGAAAATCCTGTTAGTGAGAAGAGTTCTGAGGACCTGTGGGCTTCTAGCCATGATGGCTATGCTGTGACTCCACAGTCAGAGGCAGCAAAGTTTCTGGGTACCACTTTCTGGAAAATGCAGGAGGGGAGATTGCTTTTGTGCCCAGGCCATTGGCCTAATCCAGCAGGCTCTTCTTATTTTCTTATAACATACTGGTCAGGATGCTAAACAGGAACCCTGTTATCTCTTTGCAAGAAGGTACACCAGGCTCCATCAGATACCGCTAGGCCCAAGGCTACACAGTAGCTAAACTATGTAATGGTATAAGAGCTTCCACACACTATTTATAAAAACAGATATAGGTGGTGTGAGAACATATAGCCACTTTGAGGATGCTGGATTAGATTGGCCTTTCACCTGATCCAGCAGGGCTCTTTATATGTTCTCTATTTAAAGAATGATGGGTTTTTTAATGTTTTACCATATCGGCCCGAATATAAGCCACACTTTTCCCCCCTCCAAATTCCGACCATGAAAAGTTAAAGTGTGGCTTATATTTATGACCTTACGCTGCTGGCAAAGTGGCGCGACTCCCTGCCTCCCCCTCCCCATAAGCAGCCCGGGAGCATGGGGCAATGACACACCACCTGCTCGCAACTCCCAAGTCTCCGCTGAGCCACTAGAAAGAAGGGGAGGAAGGCTACTGGCAAAGCGGTGTGGCTCTCCCCACCCCCACCCCAAGAGCAGCCCAGGTATTGTCTTTTTTCTCTCCCCCCCCCCCCAATTTTAAAGGTGCAGCTTATTTGCAGGTGCGGCTTATATTCAGGCCAATACGGTATTTGCAACTCTTTGTCATGCATACTACAAGAGAACTTAAAACCAAAGACACACAAGCAAATACATTTTTTTTTCTTTGAGTAGGGAGATCAAATTTTAAAAAATGAAGCATTTCCTCCTCTGCAGAGACCTCGAAGGCTCTCCCTCTAACTGACAATCATGCTTCCAGTACCAATCAGTTGATTGGTGGTTGCTGTAACCCCCTTTGCAAGTTGCCCAGTGTCAATCCCCTGGAATCATGGCAGCAGGTGATGGACAAGAGGGTGGGACTGTGGAGGTGGCCGGATCCAGTTCCTCACTTCTGATGTGTATTGGCACACCCACCCACATGATTTCCCCAGCCAAAATACAAAAGGAAATTATCCATTATATTCAACTTCTATAATAACCTTCTCCGTCTGAAATGTTTGTGGATCAAAATGAATTGATCTTGTCTCTAGAGGCAAAATAAATAGCACACGATGGGAAGCAATAATGTGAAGTGCCAGCAGAAGCAAGATCATTAATTATATGCCCTGCATTTGGCCTATAAAAGGAGCATCTTTGCTCAGCTATTTTTTATTTTCGAGCTGATTTAAATGTTATTTCAAAGCTGTGTAAATCTCCGTCTTCAAAATGGAAAGTGAACCGAAGTGGGCATTTTTCTGCTGCTGCTGCTGCTGCCACTGCTATAATTTCTGAGAAGTTGCCCATCACCTCTTTTTAATCAAATTCAAACCCGCAAAAGATTGAGTTGTTATGTGCTGTGAGTAGTTCATTTTGAAAGAGGGGAGGATGGCTGACCACACAGGCAAGTGGACCATTTGTTCCACTAGGGCTGAGTGCCTGATCTGACCAAATCTCCAAATGAATTGGGCCAATTCCGGGAAAATCCAGGCTTTCCCTGAGTCAACTGTACATAGCCCTAAATTGCCTTGGGCTATCTAGAGTGACCTGAACCTCATAATGGGAAATCGTGTTTCCAAAAGACTGAACTCTACAGCGCCATCTGGTGTCACATTGTTATAACACATTTATAACACTCCCCCACTCCAATGACTTGCCTGCCTGATTGCATCTTCCAGGGAGGAGGGGTTTTTTTTGGGGGGGGGGGTGATGCCTTTGGATGTGGGG
Source organism: Podarcis muralis (assembly GCF_964188315.1). Classification (NCBI taxonomy): domain Eukaryota; kingdom Metazoa; phylum Chordata; class Lepidosauria; order Squamata; family Lacertidae; genus Podarcis; species Podarcis muralis. Next base: position 35,522,275 of record NC_135669.1, on the reverse strand, counting down.
TGTTCCTTTGCAAGTGGATTTTCTGAAGTGTAGGTGGGTTCCCACGAGGCAAGACACAGTGATAACAGCAAGAACCTTTATTGAACTAACAGAACTGGACAACAGGGGCAAAGCAACTGCTTATATACACTTCTGAAGGCCTGGGCCACTCCCACTCCCAACATGATTGGCTGTCTAAACTTCCAAGCTGCGGATCATGACTCAGAGTTTAAGGGCCAATGGCAGAGGCCCAAATCCTGAAATGTCCTGTGATTGGATATCATGTATCGAATCAGAACACAGGGGCTCAGAATCCTTAGTCCAGACTCAAGCTCAGGCAAACACAGACCACTGAATACATAACATATTCCATCTCACCTTTCCTATCCATTGACTGCCCCTCTTTCCTTCCTGATGCCCTGAAGCAGCACCCTCCCCAACAATCAAATCCTCCGCTCCATGGTTACTGAGCAAATTATTCAATTGGGGAGGGGGGGAGGCAGCGTGTTTCTTTGCAAGCAGGGTGCTCCTTTGGGGACTCCTCCACTCACCTGCAATACAATCCTTTGCAAGTCTGTGAGAATTGAAACCAACTGCACCCCACTCTAGATGGAAGGGGAGTAGATGCAATGTCTCATTCCCTCTTCTAACCATACACTGGATTGCAGCAAAAGAACAATATTTCTATATATGGAGCTGGAGGGCATTTGTCTTTCATCTCTGAAAGGGTTTATCAGCACTAGGAAATATTTCCTGCATTTTTGCACACCATACAATGCTATCTCTCTCTCTGTGTGTGTGAGAGATACATTAAAAATTAGGTAAAAATCAATTAGGTATTGCAATATGTGGTATATGGGTGTCTCTGTGGCCTAAACCACTGAACCTCTTGAGCTTACTGATCGGAAGGTTGGCAGTTTGAATCCCCACGACGGGGTGAGCTCCCATTGCTCTGTCCCGGCTTCTGCCAACCTAGCAATTGAAAAACACATCAGTGCAAGTAGATAAATAGGTACCACTGCGGCAGGAAGGTAAATGGCGTTTCCATGCACTCTGGTTTCCATCACGGTGTTCCATTGCACCAGAAGCGGTTTAGTCATCCTGGCCACCTGACCAGCAAAGCTGTCTGTGGGCAAATACCAGCTCCTTCAGCCTGAAAGCGAGATGAGTGCCGCACCCCATAATCACCTTTGACTGGACTTAATCGTCCAGGGTTCCTTTACCTTTCACCTTATGACCCCATGCATATTTATTCAGCTCAGAAGCAGTCTTCTATTTAGTGAGATATTTCCTGTTGTTCACCTTTTTAAAGAGATGTTAAGAAATGGCTTCTGCTGGAAGTTTACTCTACTAGCAAACCTTAGATCTGAAGTGGTGGTGGTGAGTGTTATTTTATTTGTGCCATCTGTACCATTTAGAAGGCAATAGCGTATCATGTTGGATTTTTGTGTGACATATACATGAAGTACAGTGCAGAAAAAAGCCTTGGGGCAATGAAGACTATTGTAGTAAATATGCTTGTTTTCCCACTATGGAATAGTGTTGTAGTTAGAATGCTTGGACTAGAACCTGGGAGACCAGGGTTCAAATCACTGCTCAGCCATGAAACTCAATGGGTGACCTTGGGCCAGTCCCTGTCTCCAAACCTAATCTACCTCACAAGGTGGTTTTGAGGATAAAATAGGAGGAATAGAACCATATATGCTGCCTTCAGCTCCTTAGAGGAAAGTGGGAATATAAATGTGAGAAATGAATAACAAAGATTAATGTAGAGCTGAATTACTAATATGAAGTAGACACTGCTAGGAGAGTAATTGCTGTTTGAGATCTATAAACATATTTGAGAAATAACATTTGCATGGAAATTTCCAGTTCTTTGAGAAGCCATGAGTGCTAAATGGTGCCTTTTATAATTTCTTAGTTGATTTCCAATTAAAACTTGCAAATTTTCTCCGTTGGGAATTTCTCACACGTCTGGACTAGAAAGTGAAGACTTTGCAAGATTATGTGTTCCCTTTGATTTGGAGTAAATCCAATTTCAGCATCCATTGAGATTTGAAATTTGGAGGCAGGGGGAGGGACATGCATGCAGGATTCTTAGATCCTGTAACTTCTAAGTCATCCCAACTGTTTTCTCCTTTTCATCTTATTTTTTTTCTTATTATTTTAGTTTAACTCTATGAGGTTAATTGAATTGACATAAGATTAGCATACAACCCATTCTCTACTGGGGCATTATCATGCTACAGAATTGGCTTAATAACATGCATCAAGGGGCTTGGGTTTCTATAAACCTGGTCCAATAAACCTTATCTTCCTGCTAGAATCCAGAAAGTTTAATACCAAGTAACCCATTCTATGGGACATGGGCGGCGCTGTGGGTTAAACCACAGAGCCTAGGACTTGCCGATAAGAAGGTCGTGGTTCGAATCCCCGCGACGGGGTGAGCTCCCGTTGCTCAGTTCCTGCTCCTGCCAACCTAGCAGTTCGAAATCACGTCAAAGTGCAAGTAGATAAATAGGTACCGCTCTGGCGGGAAGGTAAACAGCGTTTCTGTGTGCTGCTCTGGTTCGCCAGAAGCAGCTTCGTCATCCTGGCCACATGATCCTCGGCCTATAGAACGAGATGAGCGCCACAACCCCTGAACCGGTTACGACTGGAACTAATGGTCAGGGGTCCCTTTACCTTAACCCATTCTATTTTGGGAAGATGTTTGCAGCTAATATCACAGTTGTCCATGCACTGACAATCTCAAGGCTGGATTACTGCAATGGACTTAGTTGGTACAGGACATAGTGGTTAGTTTGCTTGTGACTACTACTGCCATCATATAGCACTTTACTTGGAGGATGCTCACTTGCTGCCAATTTGCTACTGAGTCAGGTTCAAGGTGTTACTACTCAGGACCAGATTGCTCGAACTACTGCTTTATTCCTTATACTGTATTTTCCCATGTATAAAGCGCCCCATGTATAAGGTAGGGCTGCCATGTTTTGCAAAGCAAAAAATTGGGCGCTATGACGACTCTCATTTTAAATACTCCTACTATATGTAGGCTATACAGTAGAAGCTGTGACACATTGCTGAGGGGGAGGAGAAGAGAAGAGGAAAGCAAGTCTTCATCCACCAGTTATGTCAATATCTCATCCAGAAAGTATAGGCACAGACATAGGCAAATTTGAAAAATCCACCTGGAAAGAATTTTTACCCCTGAAAAAGAGGATGAGCATATCACCCTATAATCGCCTTTGACTGGACTAGAAGATGCCCTAGAAGATTGTGTTGTCGTTTTTACTTTTACTATGCATTTTGTGGTTTTATATTTTGATTTTATTCTGTGAACTGACCTGAGACCCCCGGGTTTAGGGTGGTATATAAATTCAATACACACACACACACACACACACACACACACACACACACACACACATATATATATACACGTAATATTTTTGAACCCGGGTTTAGGGTGGTATATAAATTCAATACATATATATATATATATATATATATATATATATATATATATATGCAGGTTTTGGTGTCCTCGGGTGTCTTCCCGTGTAAAAGTTGGGGTGTCTAGGCGACGTTTCGACGAGGTCTCACTCGTCATCTTCAGGCTGGTGTTTTCGGCTTCTTGTTACTGGAACAGAGCAGGATCTCAGTGTTTGAGTTCCTATAAATACTGTTGAAGGTGTGGTGTATAGCCTCCAATGTTTTGGGCAGAGAGGAGGTTCCCAGGCTAGTGTGCCTTTTCTTCTTTTGTTCCTTAATTACTTGAGGGATATCTTGAGTGATATCCCTTGATATCCCTTGAGTGATATCCCCAGACCCTCTCCACAGATGAATTACAGATACCATCCAGTAGCCAAACCATGGTGGCACCTCCGGATGCTGCACCCCCCTGCAATCCCTACACAGATCTGGCTGGCACAGGCCACAAAACCACAGCTCGCCCCTATACACGAAGCCAAGCCAGAGCACAACCAAATGCAGTACAGCCATCTTCTCAAAAAAACTCTTCACAAAGTTCAAGAGTTCAAGACACAAAGGCTTGAGAAACTAATCCACACCTAATGACCCACCTAAGTGGGATTCAGGATATCGCTCAAGAAATCACTCAAGATATCCCTCAAGTAATTAAGGAACAAAAGAAGAAAAGGCACACTAGCCTGGGAACCTCCTCTCTGCCCAAAACATTGGAGGCTATACACCACACCTTCAACAGTATTTATAGGAACTCAAACACTGAGATCCTGCTCTGTTCCAGTAACAAGAAGCCGAAAACACCAGCCTGAAGATGACGAGTGAGACCTCGTCGAAACGTCGCCTAGACACCCCAACTTTTACACGGGAAGACACCCGAGGACACCAAAACCTGCATTCCTGTACCCGTGAAAATCTACGAAAGCATATATATATATATATATACACACACACACACGTAATATTTTTGAACCCAAAATTAAGAAATCAATATTTTAAATATCAAACAGAACAACTATGAACTTTTTTTGGGGGGGGGAGGTCGCCTAAAGTTGTTGAGTTTTTTGCAGAGGTTGCCCAAAGTTGGGGTTGCCAAAGCCCGAACCCCTGTGTATTCACCATCTCTGTAAAGGACATCCCCCAATTTTTGACTAAAGAAATTATCAAAAATGTTCTCTTATATGCAGAAAAATATAAATACCCAGCTGGTCACTGTGATTCTCCCAAAGCTCAGAAGGCTGCTCTGAAGTCACTCAGCCTCTTCCTGATATACAAGTGTGGTGCATGCTGCATTTCTGCTTGAGGAGAAATGGGAATGGGTTTCCCCGCACCCCCAGTGCCAGTGCCATTCCTCTCTTACCTGCATTTTCAGCAAAGCATCAGCTTCCACCCAGATCTCAAGAGATCTCAGGCACTCTTGTGAGGTTTTGGCAAGATCTCACGACATCCCTCTGGAAACCAGCGCCTCTGCCAGGGCTGTTTCTCCACTGGCAGTGTAGGTGGGAGCAATGGAATAATAATAATAATAATAATAATAATAATAATAATAATAATAATAATAATAAAATAATTTATGCCTCGCCCTCCTTGGCCAAAACCAGGCTCAGAGTGGCTAACATCAAATATATAACATACAGTCATACCTCATGTTACGTCCGCTTCATGTTACGTTCCTTCAAGATACATCCCGTGGTGACCCGGAAGTACCGGAAAGGGTTACTTCCGGGTTTCGCCGCTCGCGCATGCGCAGAAGCGCAAAATGACATTACACGCATGCGCAGAAGCGGCAAATCGCAACCCGCGCATGCGCAGACGCGCCACTGCGGGTTGCATTCTTTTCATGTTGCGAACAGGCCTCCGGAACGGATCCCGTTTGCAGCCAGAGGTACCACTGTATTGACATAAAATCAGGCAATCAATTAAAATACATACTAAAATAAAATCAGTATCAAAGTGAAATCCAGTCAGATGGCAACCCACAGATTACGGTTGTTGTTGTTGTTGTTGTTTAGTCGTTTAGTCGTGTCCGACTCTTCGTGACCCCATGGACCAGAGCACGCCAGGCACCTCTGTCCTCCACTACTTCCCGCAGTTTGGTCAAACTCATGCTGGTAACCTCAAAAACACTATCCAACCATCTCGTCCTCTGTCGTCCCCTTCTCCTTGTGCCCTCCATCTTTCCCAGCATCAGTGTCTTCTCCAGGGAGTCTTCTCTTCTCATGAGGTGGCCAAAGTACTAGAGTCTCAGCTTCACGATCTGTCCTTCCAGTGAGCACTCAGGGCTGATTTCCTTAAGAATGGATGCGTTTGATCTTCTTGCAGTCCATGGGACTCTCAAGAGTCTTCTCCAGCACCATAATTCAAAAGCATCAATTCTTCGGCGATCAGCCTTCTTTATGGTCCAGCTCTCACTTCCATACATCACTACTGGGAAAACCATGGCTTTAACTATACGGACCTTATTTGGCAAGGTGACGTCTCTACTTCTCAAGATGCTGTCTAGGCCTGTCATTGCCCTTCTCCCAAGAAGCAGGCGTCTTTTAATTTCGTGGCTGCTGTCACCATCTGCAGTGATCATGGAGCCCAAGAAAGTAAAATCTCTCACTGCCTCCATTTCTTCCCCTTCTATTTGCCAGGAGGTGATGGGACCAGTGGCCATGATCTTCGTTTTTTTGATGTTGAGCTTCAGACCATATTTTGCGCTCTCCTCTTTCACCCTCATTAAAAGGTTCTTTAATTCCTCCTCACTTTCTTACGGTTAGGGACCTTAAATGCTCACCGGCTTAACTGTTTGTACTGATTTTATATGAGCCTGTGAGAAAAGTTGGGGGGCCACATTCGTACAAGTTCTTATAAGGAGAGAGGGGGAGTCAGACTGGACCCTGGCGGAAGAGGAAAGGCAGGTTCCACACCTAAGGCTCCTGCAGCTCAAGGCAGACGCTTCACCTTGCCTTCTCAGTGGGTTGATTCTGCTGATCTTACATGGGACAGAAGAGTAAAAATCAGCATTCGACTGAAGCAAAATTTCTGGGGAACCTCTGAGCAGGAGCCTTAAAAGTGTCATTTCTTGGTTTGTTGGTGATTTCCCAGAGGGTCACAGGACATCAGGGATTAAGTTCGGGAGAATAATACACCTGCCAGGGCTTTTATTGCGCTGATGCATGGTCTTGCCTGCCTTTGGGGTCCTCTGCCGTGCCTTTTATAACCCGAGTGAAACATCACTCAGCTGATTCAGGTTGCCGATGTCAAAATTAATCAAAATTCTCCTGATTTCATAGCAGTGTGTTTGCATGCAATACGTAGCGCTGCTTCCCATCACTGCATCTCCCCTCTAAATCCTTCTCTCGCTTGCAATGGTTTTTGTTTTTTTTTAAAGAAAACAAGCAAGCCAAGCACACCTGCATTAGGGATCCATTTGCGTGTGCTATGCTGTCAACTCCCCCCCCCCCAAAAAAAAAATGGTGTTTGAATTTTCTAAGGATGCATCATTCTTGCTTCAGGTAGCCCTCCCTTCTCTGCAGCAGCACCCGGCATAGTAATGAGGCGGTTACCATGGAAATATGAGCATGACTCGTTCTGCCGTGTAGCTCTTCTGATTTTTATGAACTTCTTTCCAGCTTCTGGAAAGCTTCCCGCGGAATGTGTGCGATAGCCCCGGAGATGAGAGCACTGCAATGCAAAGTGAAATCTCTCTCTCTCACACGCACACACACACATAAACACACATATGCACTCCATTATTATTTCAATGAGGCTATTTTAAGGACAGCAAAAGGGGGGTTGGGGGTTGGAAATGAATTGACTACAGGAATTGTTTTAGTTAGGAACACAGGAAAAATAGGAACCTGCCTTACGTCAGACCCATTAATACACCTAGCTCTGTATTATCTCTACTGATTAGCAATGGCTCCCCAGGGATTTAGGGGAGAGATGGAGATGGACCGGAGCTGGGGAGAGATGGAGATGGACTTTTGCTTGCAAGCCAGAAGCTCTACCACTGAGTTGCAGTCTCTTCCCCCACCCCCCGCAAAACCCCCCAGCCAAGACCAATGTATTCCCTTCCCCAGTACAGTGGTACCTTGGGTTAAGAACTTAATTCGTTCTGGAGGTCCGTTCTTAACCTGAAACTGTTCTTAACCTGAGGTACCACTTTAGCTAATGGGGCCTCCCACTGCCGCCGCCACACATGTTCTGTTCTCAACCTGAAGCAAAGTTCTTAACCCGTGGTACTATTTCTGTGTTAGCAGAGTCTGTAACCTGAAGCGCCTGTAACCTGTAGCGTCTGTAACCTGAGGTATCACTGTATGCCTGAATGAATGTCTCCACCCCCATCGTTCTGCCCGGACACTGAGGACCAGCTCCGAGGGCCTTCTGGCGGTTGCTTCCCTGTGAGAAGTAAGGTTGCAGGGAACAGGCGGAGGGCCTTCTTGGTAGTGGCACCCACCCTATGGAACACCCTCCAATCAGATGTCAAGGAAATAAACAACTACCTGACTTTTAAAAGACATCTGAAGGCAGTCCTGTTTAGGGAAGTTTTAAGTGTTTTATGTTTTATTGTGCTTTTAATTCTGTTGGGAGCCTCCCAGAGTGGCTGGGGAAACCCAGCCCGATGGGAGGGGGTATAAATAAATTATTATTATTATTATTATTATTATTATTATTATTATTATTATTCCCCATCCATATCTTGTAAATGAGGAAGCTGACTTATACTGAGTCAGTCCATTGGTCCAACTCAGTGGCGTAGCGTGGGTTGTCAGCACCCGGGGCAAGGCAAGTAATTTGCGCCCCCTAACCCGTGGATTTGCGCCCCCTAACCTGTGGATTTGCCCTAACCCCAGATGTTGCGCCCGGTGCGGCCGGCCCCCCCTGCACCCCCCACGCTACGTCACTGGTCCAACTAGTTCAGTATTGTCCACACTGGCTGATAGACAGGAAACATTCCCAGTCCTAAGTAGAGAATCTGGGACCTTCTGTGAGCAAGAACCACCAGCACTTAATACTTTTGTCTGAGTTTTTCTTTTCTTCCATTAAAAGAAATCTAGATTTGGAGGAGACCTCAAAGGTCATGTAGTTCAATCCCTCTTAGTAAAGGATCTGCAAGGCAGGATGTAGATTACAGCTTCCCTGACAGATGCTTAAAAATGTTTAGGATTGCAGCGTAAGGCTGCCCAGCCTTGACCAACTTACCTGGGAGTAAGCTCCATTGAATACAGTGGGACTTCTTTCTGAGTAGACACTGTAAGACTCCATTTACAGCAAATGACTCAACACTCCCCGTGTTTCCTAAAAACAAATAAATGGCTGGCTGTAGAAGCATGTAGTTAAAGAATTCAAAGAGGATTGGCTTCATCTTCCTCCAAAATTATAAGAAAGGCTTCATATGCCAGCTTCACTATTTCCTTCATTTAGTGCAGGTATTTTTTTCTCCAGTAGAAACAGGACTTTGTTTTTGCACCTACACACACACTCACACAGAGAAAGAACACTTTTAGAAGAAGAAGAAGAAGAAGAGTTTGGATTTGATATCCCGCTTTATCACTACCCGAAGGAGTCTCAAAGCGGCTAACAATCTCCTTTCCCTTCCTCCCCCACAACAAACACTCTGTGAGGTGAGTGGGGCTGAGAGACTTCAGAGAAGTGTGACTGGCCCAAGGTCACCCAGCAGCTGTATGTGGAGGAGCGGAGACGCGAACCCGGTTCCCCAGATTACGTGACTACCGCTCTTAACCACTACACCACACTGGCTCTCTTTTAATTGTTCTCCGAGACATGGAGGGGAGGAAAAAGGAAAACCTGGACATTTCAGGACCAAATCAGAAACCAGGATGGCTTCTGTAATTTCGGGACTGTCTCTCGAAAACAGGGCACATCTTTCTTTACAACACTCCTGTGAGGTAGGTTCAACAGAGAGGTTGCAGTTGGCTCAAGGTGACTGTGTATGAAATACAGTGGTACCTCAGGTTACATATGCTTCAGGTTACATACGCTTGGCTCAAGGTGACTGTGTATGAAATACTGTGGTACCTCGGGTTACATACACTTCAGGTTACATACGCTTGGCTCAAGGTGACTGTATATGAAATACAGTGGTACCTCAGGTTACATACGCTTCAGGTTACATACGCTTGGCTCAAGGTGACTGTATATGAAATACAGTGGTACCTCGGGTTACATACGCTTCAGGTTACATACGCTTGGCTCAAGGTGACTGTATATGAAATACTGTGGTACCTCGGGTTACATACGCTTCAGGTTACATACGCTTGGCTCAAGGTGACTGTATATGAAATACAGTGGTACCTCGGGTTACATACGCTTCAGGTTACATACACTTGGCTCAAGGTGACTGTATATGAAATACAGTGGTACCTCGGGTTACATACGCTTCAGGTTGCAGACTCCGCTAACCCAGAAATAGTACCTCAGATTAAGAACTTTGCTTCAGGATGAGAACAGAAATTGTGCGCCAGCGGCACGGCAGCAGCAGGAGGCCCCATTAGCTAAAGTGGTGCTTCAGGTTAAGAACAGTTTCAGGTTAAGAACAGACCTCCGGAACGAATTAATACTTAACCCGAGGTACCACTGTATGTAGAATCGGATGCCCTATTTTCATCAGAGGAATGTTGGATTGCCTGCAAAATACCTGGTCAGCAAGAACAAAATGGGACATCACCGGGCCACAGGAATTATAGCAATTGTTCCTCTAAATTCCAGGAGCAATTGTGTGTTTGTACATATTTTGTTTCATGTACCATAAATAGTGTGCATTTGCAATGTCCCCAAAGCCAGTGGCTTCTCTTGGGCAACATTGAACTCTCATTGTTGAAACGCTTATGTTTTTGTTATATTGATTTCCAAGCTAAGTGAGTTGGCCAACTGAGGATGGGGGGGGGGAGTATTCCAGTCTACTGGGCCTGCGACCTTAAATCGCTTCAATTAATGTCTGTCTGAGCATTGGAGTATGTGCTGGCTGGGACTCCCTATGGCCCTGAACATAGCCCAGCAACAAAATGTTCTGTTGGTCTGCGGCTTTGGGGATTTCGCTTGCCAATGCAAATTGCTCAGCATCTCATCCTAGGTCCCTGTGTTTGGGAAGGAAAGGTTCATTTACAATGATATTTTTGGTCTGTTGGCTGCTTTGCTTTTGATTGCTGAATAATCTTTGCAGTCTGAAAGAGTCCTCCAGTCGTACTCCGATGAAGATTGGGCGGGGGGGGGGGGACAGAGAAGATGAAATAGCTTTTCCTCCTTATGGAATTTAGGGGTGCAGATGGAGGGGAAGCTGCCTTGATATATACCTCCCCCCTTTCTATTAGAGCAGGAAAAATGCTTGGGAGGGTAGTTTGTTTTTTGATTGAGAGTTTCTACAGGGAATTGGGGGTAAAGGTAAAGGGTAAAGGGACCCCTGACCATTAGGTCCAGTCATGACCGACTCTGGGGTTGCGGCGCTCATCTCACTTTATTGGCCGAGGGAACCAGTGTACAGCTTCTGGGTCATGTGGCCAGCATGACTAAGCCGCTTCTGGTGAACCGGAGCAGTGCACGGAAACACTGTTTACCTTCCCGCCAGACCTTCCTATTTATCTACTTGCACTTTGACGTGCTTTCGAACTGCTAGGTTGGCAGAAGCAGGGACCGAGCAACGGGAGCTCACCCCGTCATGGGGATTCGAACCACCGACCTTCTGATCAGCAAGTCCTAGGCTCTGTGGTTTAACCCACAGCGCCACCCACATCCCAATTGGGGGTAGGGGTGTATTTAATTTATACAAAGTAACCTTACAGGTATAAGGTTGATATCTGTCTTTCAATTAAAGACGAAGGTGTGTGACAATGACCAGGGGCATAGCTAGCTGCTCTGGCACCTGGAGCTGTGGGGGCAGTGGGGTGATCTACCCATGGGGGCGCTACTGTGATCCGCCCAGGGGGCGGCACAGTGAGCTGCCCACAGAGTCTGCCTGGCGGACGCAAGCCCCACGCTGCCAGTCTTGGTCTGCCAAGGAATCCAATTTAACCCGTAAGACCATTTCTCTGAAATCAACCCCACCTGTCAGTCAGCTGACATTACTGAGTGTTATCAGCCGATAAGCGAGCACAAAATTTAATCCTGCTGGGTGCTGGATTGCCAGCTGATAAGTGAAGAGTTCACTCCTGCTGACCTTGAAGCTGACCTTGTCAGGGTGTTCTCTGAACAATGTCTGCCATTCATCAAATGCCCGGGTAAACAGGAATGTTTGAAAGCTCAGTGAAAAAGACACACACAACTCACTGGGGGGGGGGGGGAATTCCACAGATGGGGAACTGCCACTGAAAAGGCACTGCTATGTTATGGGCCAATGCCAAGTGGGCAGCCCCCAGTTGTGGCATCACCAACTAGGGCTCAACTCTCTATCATAGGGTATGAGATGGTTGATGTTGGAGAAGGTGCTCATTTAGGTCCTTGTGTTCCAAGCCATTTGGGGGTTTGTATGCTAGTACTAACACCTTGATGTAGTGTAACTCTACCTGGGCACCAAATGACAAAGCACTAATTTTAAAATAGTATATTAATAGAGTTCCAAACTATATTGAAGATAGGGATATTATATCAGCTGTAGAACATGTGCCTTGAAAGCAGAAGGTCCAAGTTTCAATACAGTGGTACCTCGGGTTAAGTACTTAATTCGTTCCGGAGGTCCGTTCTTAACCTGAAACTGTTCTTAACCTGAGGTACCACCTTAGCTAATGGGGCCTCCTGCTGCCGCCGCACCACCAGAGCAGTCTCTTCCCCCAGCCCCCGCAAACACCCCCAGCCAAGACCAATGTATTCCCTTCCCCAGTACAGTGGTACCTTGGGTTAAGAACCTAATTCATTCTGGAGGTCCGTTCTTAACCTGAAACTGTTCTTAACCTGAAGCACCATTTTAGCTAATGGGGCCTCCTGTTGCTGCCACACCACCAGAGCACGATTTCTGTTCTCATCCTGAAGCAAAGTTCTTAACCCGAGGTACTATTTCTGGGTTAGCGGAGTCTGTAACCTGAAGCATATGTAACCTGAAGCGTATGTAACCCAAGGTACCACTGTACTTGGCATCTCACACCAAAAGGATCTTGGGTAGCAAGAGCTGGCAAATATCTCCCCCTAAGACTTAGGTTTATCAAACATGAATCCTAAGTTTTCACTCTGTGTGTGTGTGTGTGTGCGCGCGCGCGCACGCACGCACGCACGCACGCAAGTGTATGTGTGCAAGTGTGCAGTGCAGACTTTTGCTCCTTGTGGCAATATTTGTACATTCCAAACTCCTGCATGGCTCCCTGAACTGTTTGGCCATTCTTCATCCCATCTTGGAAAGGAGGTTAGAAAAAATCAGAGCAAATGCAAAACTGCCAGAGCCAGGTCCCATTTCCACTATCAAATGAAAAGGTCTAACTCAGCTATCAGTTCTAGAAAGCAGAAAACGGTCGTCCAACCACACTGAAGCCATTTGTATGATTCATGGACATGTCCTCCCACCATAGTAAGAAACAGATGACGGTTATTATTTCTTTTTAATGTCATCTGTCACTCCCAGGAGAGAGAGAGAAATGAGCCTGTCTTATGCACCATTGAAGATGGCTCATATGAGAGCAGATCTTTCTGCAAGTCAACCACCAGGGGCTTGACCCATCTCTCCATTTCATGGCTAACAGTTTGCTCTCATTACAGAACTTCACCTCTTGCAGATAGGCAGGTGCTAGGACCTTCTGGTATCCCTTTAGGGCAGAAGGGACCCCTTTTGTGTTTTCCTAGGGAGGGGCAGTCCAGCTATGTATTCAGGGGGTAGACCATTTCCCCCTTGGCCAAAGTAAAAATAGTATTCAACCCCAAGGAATGCATTGCTTGTCTTGCAACAATCATTTGTTATTTCTGTGTCTGGGTTAACTTACACAGCTTAACCATAGGAGTAAACACAGAAAACTGCCATATACAAAGTCAGGCTGTTTGTTACTCCAGCTCAGTATTCTTGACATTGGCTGGCAGCACATCTCCAGGGATTCAGACAATCTGAACATGTGTAGAGGGCAACCAAGATGATCAAGGGTCTGGAAACCAAGCCCTATGAGGAATGGTTGAAGGAGCTGGCTTTGTTTAGCCTGGAAAAGAGGAGACTGAGAGGAGATAAGATAGCCAGCTTTGTTGGAAATGTAAAGAGGTAGATGGTACATTTTATCACATGTGGTGGCAATGCAAAGTTATAAAGAATTTTTGGGAAATGATATATAATGAATTGGAAAAAAATGCTTAATATAACTTTTGTTAAAAAGCCAGAAGCCTTTTTATTAGGAATAACAGGAAGGGAAATACCCCCAAATTATAAAAATCTATTTATGTATGCAGTCATGGCCGCATGAATATTGATAGCCCAATGCTGGAAAGAGAGAAAAATTCCCATGAAAAAAGATTGGCAAATTAAGTTGATGGAATATGCAGAGATGGCAAAATTAAGAGGAAGACTCAGAAATCAGGAGAATAACAAATTTAAAAATGAATGGGAAATTTTTATTGCGTATATGTCAAAGCATTGTATACAAGTTGATACATCAGCAGGATTCTAAAAACATTTGCAGTATTATGATGATAGATAAGAATTAGATATATGCAGATGGAAAATATGACTTGGACATGCTTGAAATAACCAAAAATAATGGAACCATGGAGATGGTAGAGGGAAGTCACAGGACTGGAAAAATCCCACATTGTGATATTGTGTTGATGTTTATTTTATATGATGTTTGTTATGGAAAAAACTAGTCTTTTTTTTATATAAAAAAATAAGATAGCCATCTTCAAAAATCTGAAGGGCTGTCACATGGCAGAGGGAAGAAGCTTGTTTTCTCCTGCTCTGGAGGGTAAGACTCAAAGTACAGTGGTACCTCGGGTTACATACACTTCAGGTTACATACGCTTCAGGTTACAGACTCCACTAACCCAGACATAGTGCTTCAGATTAAGAACTTTGCTTCAGGATGAGAACAGAAAAGGTGCTCCAGCGGCGTGGTGGCAGCAGGAGGCCCCATTAGCTAAAGTGGTGCTTCAGGTTAAGAACAGTTTCAGGTTAAGAACGGACCTCCGGAACGAATTAAGTACTTAACCTGAGGTACCACTGTAATGACTTCAAGTTACAAGAAAGGAGATTTGGACTAAACATCAGGAAGAACTTTCTGACAGGAAGAGCTGCTGGGACAGTAGAATGAACTCACTCAGGAGGCTGTGGAATCTCCTTCCTTGAGGGTTTTTAAGCAGAGTTTGGATGGCCATTTGTCATGGGTGCTTTAGATGAGATTCCTGCATTGCAGGAGGTTGGAATAGATGGCACTTGGGGTCCCTTCCAACTTACCAGCTCTCTGCTTCTACACGTCTATGACTTTCCCAGTCCTACCTGAAGATTAGGGATGGGAGATGCCATGTGATAAAATTTGGGGCCATATTCTGGCATGCAGGTTATTTCCAATGAATTTCACTGGTAAGTCGTGGAGGAACACAATCATCCATGTGTATACAGGGTGGTGACATGTCTAGTGACATCCACTGTTGTGTCACATGTCACACCCACTGGTACAAATTAAACTTAGTGTTTAAGTTTAAACAAAAAACAAAACACAGTTCCATAATGCAACAGGTGTTTAAGGAATATTGTTAAATGAGAGGGAAGCGCTGCCATTACAACCAGCAAAACTAACACAGCCATCCCCATTTTTGACTGCAACATTGGTGTAACGTATAAACTCAGCTCAGCAGCATAGCTATGGTTTATTAGATTTAGCTATGGTAAGGGGAACGTGGGTGGCACTGTGGGTTAAATCACAGAACCTAGGGCTTGCTGATCGGAAGGTCGGCGGTTCGAATCCCCGTGATGGGATGAGCTACCATTACTCGGTCCTTGCTCCTGCCAACCTAACAGTTCGAAAGCATGTCAAAGTGCAAGTAGATAAATAGGTACCGCTCTGGCGGGAAGGTAAACGGTGTTTCTGTGTGCTGCTCTGGTTCACCAGAAGTGGCTTAGTCATGCTGGCCACATGACCCGGAAGCTGTACGCCGGCTCCATTGGCCAATAAAGCGACATGAGCACCGCAACCCCAGAGTCGGTCACGACTGAACCTAATGGTCAGGGGTCCCTTTACCTTTACCTTTATGGTATATAAGCTTGGTTCCTCATTAACCATGGTTTATGGTTGGTTTATAAACCACAGGTAATGTTAACCACAGCTTACTGTTGTGTGTGAACCCACAGTCATATTGCCATTTCAAAAGAAGTATCAGACTTTCAAGGGCAAGCTATACACTTAGCGTAATGTATAGATTGCTGCTTGCAGAGTGGATGCCAGGATGTTCATCTAGTCTACAGTCAAGGTACCATCATTGAAAAGATCCTGGGCCCTCTCAAGATGACCTTAAAAGCAGCCATTTCTGTTTGCTGCTTGCAGTTCTAACCGGAATATTGTTTTTCTCTTCTCACTCATGACCTGCCAATTTTCATGCCATCAGCTGCTTTACCACAGAATACTAATCACCAACTGAGGAAGGTGGGGGGAAGCATTTTTCTGTAAGCAAGCAAGTTGGCTTGATTCCCCCCCCCCACTGCTGCCACCCCCCCCCCCAAAGCACAACCCTGATTGTTAGGCAGTTCACTGACATGATGCTACTAAAAATAACAGCAAACAGTTGCAGTGCACGGTCCATCTTTAATCCTATGTCTTCCGTGACGCTCACCTGGCTGGCCTGTTGAGTTGTAAGCTAGGTAATTTGCAGCTTCATTTTTCTCTATTGCACTTCCTTCTAGAATGAATATAAAAGCAGTGTTACTCATGACAACCACCGTTCATAAAACAGAGTTGTGGGTTATTTTAAAATCCTGTGTTTGGCTACCTCTTGTGGGTATTTCTGGAACAGCTTCTCATTCTTATTTTTTTCTCTGAAATATGCAGCCTTTACGTAGCAGCTGCACAGTTCAGGATTTGACCTCTACATTGCTTAAGATTGTGGGGTTTTTTTCTCTCTCCCCAGACTGTGGATCTGTAATACTTTTGCTTAGTAGAATTTATAGAAATTTATAGAATTTATAGAAAAAGGTTTTCTTGAGGAAACCACAGAAAATTCATAGAAAAAGCTTTTCTTGGGGAAACCACTGCAAATTCTCAGTGAAAGGTGGTGGACCTTCCTTCATTGGAGGTTTTTAAGCACAGGTTGGTCATCTGTCAGGAGTTCTTTAACTGTGATTCTTCCATTGCAAGGGGTTGGACTAAATGAACATTAGGTTACTTTCCAACTCTACAATTCTATGCTTGTATAGTGTGCTTAAGGGACGCGGGTGGCGCTATGGGTTAAACCACACAGCCTAGGGCTTGCTGATCAGAAGGTCGGCAGTTCGAATCCCCGCAACAGGGTGAGCTCCCGTTGCTCGGTCCCTGCTCCTGCCAACCTAGCAGTTCGAAAGCACATCAAAGTGCAAGTAGATAAATAGGTACCGCTCCGGCGGGAAGGTAAACGGCGTTTCCGTGTGCTGCTCTGGTTCGCCTGAAGCAGCTTAGTCATGCTGGCCACATGACCTGGAAGCTGTACGCCGGCTCCCTCGGCCAATGAAGCGAGATGAGCACAACAACCCCAGAGTCGGTCACAACTGGACCTAGTGGTCAGGGGTCCCTTTACCTTTTTATAGTGTGCTTATAAGAAAAATTGCTCAGCTCAGGATGATGCCCCACCACCCCGAACAAAGCAGCTAGAAACTGCCATTCTGATGAGAAAATTTGACTATATATATAACCCTACCAGACTCTATTTCATAGCTGAGTGCAGAGTTAAATTATGGAACTTGCTCCCATAGGAGGCTGTATTATCACCAACTTAGATGGCATTAGTAGATTAGACAAATTTATGTATGAAAAGGCTATCTGTGGATGTTAGCCGTGATGGCAATGCTCTGACCCTGTGCTTGGAGGCAGTAATGCTTCTCTATACCAATTATTTGAAAACAGCAGGAGGCAAAAGAGCTCTTGTGCTCAGATCCTGTTTGCAGGCTTCCCATAGGTGCATCTGGTTGGCCACTGCAAGAACAGGATGTTGGACTAGTTGGGCCATAGGCCTGATCCTGCAGGTGGTTCTTAGGAATGAAAACATTGCTCACAGTTTTTTAATGTATTTGATGATGCATACAAAAGGAAGAAGATTCCAGGTCTACTCCCAGACATCTCCAGCTTGGGTTGGATGAGTTGGAAACATTTCTGCTTGAGAATCTGCAAGAGATTTTGCCAGTTAAAGTGGACTTTTCTGCACTAGATAGGCTTCAAGGGGGGTTGGGGTGGATGACAGCACCCCAGGGCCACCAAACACATTCTTTGTTTTAAGATTTCACTACCTTCCACAAGTACTGTGGGGTTCTTGGTTAAGGTGAGAACATTCTACCCTAGCCCTGTGCATTATGTTCAGATTTGATACCTGTCCTGTGTTCTACCTATGCATTATTTTAATTAATAATTGCAACGTATTTGAGACTGTCTGTCTGTCTGGCCTTCTGAAACAATGGTTTGAGCTGTAGATTGCTACAAAATAATTCAGGATAACCACTCTGTAGTGATTTGTAGTTGCTTGACCTGATCTGAACAGGGCATAAATCATCCCAAATTGCCCTGATTGAATTCAGGATTTGACCAAATCCTGTGCACAGCCCTATGAGACCATGAACCATTGTCATGCCTCTCTCTTGCCTGAATGGAGGGTGGAGAGGGAGAGAAGCATGTGTACAAACCTCTTCCCTTTGTGTAGTAACCTACATTCCAGTCATGTTAGAAGTGGGACTTGAGACCCTCAAAATAAAATCCTAGCACAATTGGTGAAGCAGCAAAGAATTTATTGAATACAAAACATTCATGCAAGAGCAGGTGTCCAAAGAAGGCACTGAGCCTCTTGGGCTTGCTGATCAGAAGGTTGGCAGTTCAAATCCCTGCAATGGGGTGAGCTCCTGTTGCTCGGTCCCAGCTCCTGCCAACCTAGCAGTTTGAAAGAACGCCCCCCCCCCCAAAAAAAAGTGCAAGTAGATAAATAGGTACCTCTCCAGCAGGAAGGTAAATGGTGTTTCCGTGCGCTGCTCTGGTTTCGGTGTTCCATTGTGCCAGAAGCGACTTAGTCATGCTGGCCACATGACCTGGAACAACTGTCTGCGGACAAACGTCAGCTCCCTCGGCTTGTAAAGCAAGATGAACGCTGCAACCCCAGAGTCACCTGTGACTGGACTTAACTGTCAGGGGTCCTTTAAGCTTATATTTCCTATACCTGGAGTGCAGGTTCCCTCCCTTGTCTCCCCATTGGCTGGGTACTGCAAGGTTTACAGTCTATCACGACTGCCTAATTATCCTATTAACATTTCCCTTATTTGATTCTTTATTTCTATGCATTGGCATAGTGGCTTAAGTGACAGAGCCACATCCTGACCACTAACAGGTATAATCAAGTTCTATAGCTGCTGAAGCTTACAATAAACAGTCTTTCAGCCACAAACTGTCCCATTTATGAGCATTCTAACCACAAGCCGTCAATATCTGAGTCGATCTGGACTGCTGACACTTGTCTACTTATTGCAACCGCATTCTGACTACAAGCTCTAAATATCCCTAGTTGCCTGGACTGCTGACAGTTGACCAACTGTTTCATTTGTATGTGAAAAAGCAACACCCTCATTTCTCACAGTCACCAGAAAGTTGAGAGTCACATCCTTTACGCCACCAACGTTTGCCTGTTGCCTGCCTGTTATTGGCACGTAACTCCAGGAAGCCTGGCCACAAGATAACGTGGCCCTCAAACTTTGGCATGGATTTTTTTTTGGGGGGGGGGTAGTTATTCTGATTCAAATATGAAAGGTAATGTGTAGTGTGTGAACGGCAATTCAAACTAAGTTCTCATTGACTTCCCACAGTTTGACATGCAGCGGATAACTCTGGAGGAGCTGAAACATATACTGTACCATGCATTCCAGGACCACTTAACAATGAAAGATATTGAAAACATCATCATCACCGAGGAAGAGAGCTTAAATGAGAACTCTGGCAACTGTCAAACAGAATTTGAAGGTGAGGTTCTCTTGCATATCTCAGGCAGAACAGTTTGTTCAGACCACTCACCAAGGCAACTTAAGTCAACTGTGTGGCAGTCTAAAGGTATTCTTGCATAGGGACATGCCCATCTACTGCCCCAGAAAAACCAGGAAGTCCTGTTTCCCTCCACAAGAACATGACAGCCATTTTGGGTGACTTGCTCTTGCATGATTTTGGGCCAAGATCTCTCACTGCAATCTCGAGTTGAATTTTCGGTACACAATTTCACATGGGTCATGTGCTGGAGTGCTGACCCGGAAGGCGTCTTCCCAGATTTGGGCCAAATTGTATTGGAGGGTATGTAGAGATGCATCCAGATTTCAGATCCTAAATTTCCAGGATTTGTTTCTGAAGTGAAGGTCCTGGACTCACATGATTAAAGGCTTTGTAATTATGGGTTGCATCCAACCCTAGTCATACTCAGAGTGGGCCCATTGAAATTAATGGACATGACTGCTACCGTAGGTCCATTAATTTCAGTGGGCCTACTCTGGGTTGTAACCAACTCAATTCCAACCAAAGTAATTAAAATGGATGGCTGGGCTACATTTTGTATGCTGCGTAATGTGTATCAAGAATGATCAAATTGATAAGTACCGTACTTTTCCGTGTATTGGACGAGGTTTTTAGACTCAAAACTCATGTCTAAAAACTGGGGTCATCCAATACACGGATAGTGGCATGGGGGGGGGGGGGGAGAAGAAGAAGAAGAGTTTGGATTTGATATCCCGCTTTATCACTACCCAAAGGAGTCTCAAAGCAGCTAACATTCTCCTTTCCCTTCCTCCCCCACAACAAACACTCTGTGAGGTGAGTGGGGCTGAGAGACTTCAGAGAAGTGTGACTGGCCCAAGGTCACCCAGCAGCTGCATGTGGAGGAGCGGGGAATCGAACCCAGTTCACCAGATTACGAGTCCAGCACTCTTAACCACTACACCACACTGACTGGTTGGCGGGTGCATGGCTTCCCCCAATGCTACAGCAAGCAAGGAGCAATTTGGGGGCACTGGCTAGGGGCCCACAGCTTCTCTCGATGCCGCTGTGCACAGGGTGGTATCTGGGAAACGCTGGCTGGCGGCACACAGCCGCAGCAAGCGGGGAGTGATATGGGGCGCTGACTGGCAGGAGGGCAACTTCCTCCAATCCCGCTGTGCATGGAAAGCAGTCCCTGGATCGTTTCCTGAACACTGCAGCATATGGGGAAGTTGCCCTCCAACCAACCAGCCGATGCCGCTACACAGAGGAAATGATCTAGGGGGTGTTTCCTGCCCACAGCTGCGTAGGTGGAGAGGCTCAACAACTTTGGGCCATCTCCCCTCATTTTCAGTGTCTTATACATGGGGGCGTCTTATAGATGGAAAAATACGGTAACTTTAAAACGAAAAGGTCATTATGCTCTCTCTCTCTTTCTCTCCTAGTGCATTCTCAAAAACAAAACCGACAGACTTGTGTACGGAAAAGCTTAATATGCGCTTTTGCTATGGCCTTTATTATCAGTGTCATGTTGATTGCAGCCAACCAGATCCTCCGAAGTGGCATGGAGTAGCCATATAACACTGTGAAACAAAAAAAATGATCCACGCATGCGCATGCTGTCCGGTGAACTTTCTCCCTGATCAACTTTAAAAACAAATGGGAAAAAAGGAGGAGAGATCGCATGGGTGACGGAATGGCGGATGGATAAGGACAGACGGTTCGATAGAGAACCCCAGGCCAGCAGCGTACCTGTAAATCAACTATATCCTCTTGGCAGGGACATAAAAGGGCTGTCTTAATGCTTTAATGGTTTTTGTTTCCTAACGCAATAAAAAAACAACCCAGAAGAGCCCTGAATTTTTATTTTTGATTTTTTTGGCGTGGTGGCAGGAGATCGGAATGAGGATTCACATTCACCCAGCGGTATTTTGTGGCCACCCAGAAAATGCGACGCCAACTGGAGACAGTTTTGCCGCTAGCTATCTTACAGAAACTCTGAAGCATATCTATATCTATATCTATATATTTCTAATGGTTCAGCTTTCCCAGGAAATTGAAATCTATACCACCATAGTAAGCTTAAAAACCATCCATTTTTGCTTCTCTTCGTCTGACTTCAATGGTTCTGTTTAACCCCGCTGGCATTGCAGGGGATTGTACAGGGACAATCAAACGCATAATTAACAAATTATGCAGTCCGGAGGATTTTGTTCATTTGTTAAATATAAGACCGTGAGCCACCACCATTTTGCTTCTTTTTAAAATTATTATTGCACTCCCTGTGTCCACTGCCCATTTTTTCCCCATCAGGTTTTTTTAAAAAAATCAGATGCAGCACCCTGGAGATTTAAGGCCAATGCAAAGTCTTCCTACCCCATTTTGAAACAGTGCTGTGATAGGCGCCTACTTCATAAATGGCTTCATATTTAATGTACAGTCAGTCTGTTGACCTTCCTCTAGTCCGTCTTATTCAAATGTTTCTGAACCTAGTCACCATTTACAAAGCCAATCCATAACTAGAGGAGATACATTTTAAAAAATATAGAGAGAAGAACAAATGATTTGGGGAGCGCAATAGCAGGCTCTTTAGGGCCTAAAACCCCATAATGGTTTGTCAGGGGGTTTATTGATCAGAACCTGGTAGTCTGATATATGACAGTCCAGCATCCTGTTCTCTCAGGGGCTGACCAGATGCTTGTGAGAAATCTGAAAGCAGGACAGGAGTGCCACACATCTCTGTCCACCTGCGTTTTCCAGCAACTGGTATTCAGTAGCACAATCTCAATGGCAGTGGCATAGCCGTCATGGCTGGAAGTCATTGACAGCCTGGTTTTATAGCTGTCGAAAGGTTTCTTCCAAAGTCTGGTTGAGGCTTTATAAGGAGATGAAATGTCCACTCAATAGGATAAAACTGTTTTGTACGTCTGGGAAATGAAGGCCATTGTAGACGTACATTTCCTTTTGAGAAGCTGCAGTCGTAGCCAATGAGTTTTGCCCAGCTGTTCAGTTCAGTAGTCTGAAACCCATTGACCTGGGAGTAAGTCTAGCTGGTTTCCAAAATCCCTGGAGGGAGAGGGCTAGAGATGGCCACCAGCCATGATGGCTGTGCCCTGCCTCCACTGTCAGGGAAACTATGGCTCTGAATATCAGTTGTTGGAAACCACAAGAAGGGAGCGTGCTCTTGTGCTTGAGTCCTACCTGAGGGAATCCCACGGGCACCTGGTAGGACACTGTGAGAGCAAGATGCCAGGCTGGGTGGACCGTGGGCCTGATCCAGATCCTTATGTTCTTCTGAACCATGCCAGGAGCTGAATGAACCCATTGACAGGAGCAACTTTCATTTCTGCAGAACAGGTATTGCTCAAAAGTGGTGACAAAGATGGAGTTTCAAACCACTTCTGATACCTAGGTGTCTGTTGAGTAGTTCCCAACTTAAAGCTACAATGATATACCAGGTTTACTGGGAGTAAGCCTGACTGAAAGATTTCAAAACAAAAAAAAATTCCTTCCAGTAGCACCTTAAAGACCAACTAAGTTAGTTCTTGGTATGAGCTTTCTCAGGTATCTGAAGAAGTGTGCATGCACACGAAAGCTCATACCAAGAACTAACTTAGTTGGTCTTTAAGGTGCTACTGGAAGGAATTTTTTTTTGTTTTGACCAACACGGCTACCTATCTGTAACTGAAAGATTTCAGTCGTCTTCTTTTTTTACTTAGCATCCCCAATAAAAAACATAAAAACTATTAGGTATATATATAAAAATGTAAACATATGGATATTATACAACTAATTATACTTATATTGACAAAATGCCTCCTTTTCAGGCAGTCAATGCACCTGTGCAAATGTAGCCATTTAAGGCATGATATAAATGGCTAAAACATACCCACACACATTGGTATTATTCAATCATAGTAGCAAATGGGAATGGTTTTAAGGAGCAAAATTATTAGCAACAGTAGAAAGAAATGTGTGTGAATGACCCTCCTCCACATTGGCCATAGTTTTGTCCTCACTGGGAATATTAGAAAACCTTTCTCATTACATTCTGTGTGCATTGTGATCAGATTTGATCATAACACAGTTTTTGCATGGGGTTTAGTAATTTTACACCTCCTCCCCTAAACAACAACAACCCAGTTTGATGTCAAAACACAGTCCGACACCAATGTAATAGTAAATTTATAAAACCTAAACTGAGACAAAGATATTCATTCACTTTTCCTGCCCCAGCTGTTCCATTATGTGGTTAAATCCAATTATCATTGCTCAAACCCTGATCCTGCACAGGTGTGGAGAAAAAGGTTGCAAAACCAATTCATTCTTGCTTGGCCAAACTAGTCTAGAGTTGAGCCTCACTGCTGCAGAAGTATCACAGTGCTATTGGGAGAAGTTATAGTTCAGTGGTAGAAGTTATAGTTCAGTGGTAGGCAATATCATTTGCATATACAGGTAAGCAGAGCTAGGAAGGATCTACATCCAAGACCCTGAACAGTTACAGGCCTGTGTAGACTCCAGAAGATGGAGGGAGGGAGGGGAGGATGGGCCAACCAAGGGTCTAGATCAGTTTCAAGAGCTTGCATGCAGCATATCACCTGCTTAAAATTTAATTGCACCCTAGGTTACTATTGATGAGGTTTTTTGGGGAGGGGGGTGGAGTAGAAATGTCTCATCACAGCCAGCTTATCTCATGTTCAGCAATGTCCCTAGAAAGATATTTTGTCAGACGTGGAAACATGGGCAGGCCCAGTGTACCCTTCGTCTTAAGCACATTGTAAGTGTTTCTATTTATTATAGAAGATAGTTTCTTAGAGTATAGTTATGTCGCCGGGTCAGGTTGTTCTGGTTTATTCTAAGAATTATAAAGATTTTGTATTAGAACTGGAGGGGGGGGAATGGTTTGTTACCCCATTAAAGCCTTTGCCCTATTCTCACAACAAGATTACATTGTATGCATGGTGGGGTCAGGGAGAGTCATGCTGCCCCCTCAAATTCCACTCATTTAGTTGAAGACCTGAATTCAGCCTGTATTTCTGTATAATAGGGCTGTGCACAGCCATCCCAACTCAGAGACTTCCATCCCCAAATCAATTCAGAGGTGTGTGCCATGTTTAGTTACTGTTTGTAAAAATCCTAACTAAACATACAGTCAGGTGCTGGGGAAGGAAAG
The DNA here is from genome assembly GCF_964188315.1 of Podarcis muralis. Classification (NCBI taxonomy): domain Eukaryota; kingdom Metazoa; phylum Chordata; class Lepidosauria; order Squamata; family Lacertidae; genus Podarcis; species Podarcis muralis. The sequence goes on along the minus strand of NC_135669.1, from coordinate 35,497,558 downwards.
GCTCCTCTCTCCCCTTTCCTGATTAAGAGCAAAGGGACAGGGTGCTTTCCTCCCCCAAAAGCACCCCACAGGATTGAATCCTCTGCTCCACAGCTGTTCCCTGAGGGGAAGGCACTTGTGAACAACAGAGCCCTGCAATATAGCTTGTCTTTCTTCCCTCCTCACCTTGCCTCTCCTATCTGCCTGACACCCACACCCACTGACATCTCCAGATCACCCTGTGCAACCAGCCCTCACCTGAGTCAGTTCAATTTAGTTTGGGCTTCAACCCAAGCTGGTGCACAGCCCTACTGTGGCAGATTGCCAGGCAGGTTTTCCAATTACATGCAGGTCCTTGGCTGAATGTGAAAAAGATTTGGACCTCGGACAGCAAAGACCAGGGGTCTGCAACCCGCAATGTGGCTCTTTTACACCTTTGCCGCGGCTCTGGGGCAGATACTAGTGAGGGGAGGAGGCGCATTGTGCGCCCCGACACTCCCCACTGTGGCGGGCGCTGTACTGGCTGTGACGTCGCATGGGGGCGGTGCGTGCGTTAGTCACGCACCGTCCCGACGTCACCTTCCCGGTTTTGCGGCTCCCAGATTTTTTTTCTTCGGAAACGGGTCCAAGTGGCTCTTTTTGTCTTAAAGGTTGCAGACCCCTGGCATAGACCACCTCTCCCATTGAATGTGTGAAAAGGGCTCTCGTCCATTTTCATTCCTTCGATTCCAGCAATGTTCGTTTCCTCCTATGTCGACAAAACGTTATTTCAAACAAAGTGCAGGGAAGGAGGGAATGGTGGCAAATAAACCTTGGTACAGATAAAATCAAAGGAATAAATTTTGAAATAATGTCCCTTGCATGCTACCTTTTTTAAGAAAAGAACTTATTTTAATATATACACACATTATATATTATTGCACTGTACAAAGTATATAAAGGGAAGAAACTGCCATATATCCTGCCTATTTAACCAAACAGCACTGTAAATATCTTATCTGTATAAAAAAAGTCTAATTTTAATCACTTATGCAATAGTAATAAAGTTGCTTTCTTCTTTTGAGTTCTGGTATCTTTCCACACACACCCCTCTCTTTTAGTCATGAGTAGGGATGAGAGAGCAATTTTACGCAGTTCACATTGAAACCTAAATCTGTTCTCCAGAACAACTGGCTGGCATGGGAAGGGACCCAGTCACAGAAGATGACTCACCAATGGGGACAGGTCTGCAGATAAAAACATGGTGGATGACAGAGCATCACTCCTGGTCCAAACATAATCCAGAGACAAAGTCAAGGAACAGTCCAAGGTCAACATTACAGGAAGTTCAGACAAAGTACAATACATCAAGGCAGGGGAACTAGAACCAAAGAGCTGTGTTGTTTCCAGCAACTGGGAGGCTCAGGAGCGAGCTTCCTAAAAACAACCCTAACCAGGATGAATGAATGAATGAATGAATGAATGAATGAATGAATGAATGAATGAAACTTTATTTGCATCAGCCATAGGCCATGACAACAAAAGGACATTGTGATATACGCAGAACAAAATAAAAAGTCAATTATATAAAACACCATTTAGGGGCCTGAATCAGCAATCAAACAGTGGACCTTATTCTGATTGCCCGAGCTAAAAACCTTGCAACCTTTGCTGTCATCTGCTCCTCTTGATCTGCCAGGAGAAAAAACACTGTGGCAGTGGTTGGGTGACCCAGAATGGACAATAAAAGAGGGGTGATAATCTCGTCCCTCAGGTCTTTGTAAAGAGTGCACACCAGGGGGGCATGTGCCACTGATTCAGTGCTGACATCTCCACAGGGACATGAGCGCTTTTCATATGGAATCTGTTGGAATTGTCCCTTAAGTACAGTCAAGGCCAATACATTCAATCTTGTGAGAGTAAAAGCGTGTCTATATTTTGGAATTGCAAGGTTATAGAGAGCTCTGGATCTGTAGACACATTCTGTGCTGTAGCTCTTTCACCTGGACCTAGCACTCTCAAGGACTGGGAGGGAGCTCTCACATCTCCACTGACAGTTTTGGGGTTCTTCATCAGAGATCTACCTGAAAGGCCCTTCAAGGAGATCCTCAGCATTGGATTGAAAGGGCCCTGCGTGTTCCTCAACGTCCTCAACCTGTGGGCTCTCTGGTTCATCTATGTCTGGCACCTGGTCAGAGTTAGGCATGACACAGGAAGAGCGGAGAAAACCCCTCAGCCCATACCTATGATTCTGTGGCAGTAATGGTCACATCTGGAGGGCCAAGGTTGAGGAAGCCTGGTAAAGAGTGATCTTCTGGAGCACTAATGCAGTCAACATAGACAGTGTACCCTCAGCAGTATTGTACCACTTTAAGTCATCGTGGCTTCCCGCAAATAATTCTGGGAAGTGTAGTTTGTTCAGGGTGCTGAGAGTTGCTAGGAGACCCTTATTCCCCCCCCCCCCACAGAGCATTAAACTCAATATTGTTTTAAATATAAAGTATGAGTGTGGCCCTGGTATTGCCATTGCTGCTCTACTTTTATATTTATTTGTGTTTCTAAACCACTTGGAGACCTCTGGCTAACAAGTGACTAAGAAGTCTGATTGATAAAAATAATAATAGGCACCTGCCTTTATTTCTAAGTTAGCCCTTTTTTCAGAATAGTGAGAGTATATACAGTGATAGCTTTGTTTATGAACAACTTGGATTAAGAACGCTGCAAGCCCGGAAGTAGGTGTTTTTGTTTGTGAACTTTGCCTTGGAAATGGAACATGGGAAAGCACGCCTTGGTTTAATAACGCTTTGGTTTAAGAATGGACTTCCGGGACAGATTAAGTTCGTAAACCAATGTATGTGTGTGTGTGTGTGTGTGTGTGTGTGTCTGTGTGTGTAAGTAGGTAGTCCATACAACTTGCATATAAAAGACCCCACCTTAAACCCCCAACATCTCCAGAGGCGCCAGCTTCTCCAGAAGATTGAGGGGCTCCGATATGACATTACACAGCATTGCAAGGAGTCAGGGAAGGCGCTCTGAAATTTGAGGGGGCGCTGTCCCCTCAAAAAATAGATTGAGGGGGCCAAAACTGTCTTGGCCCCTAAGAGTCAGCCCCTATGTCACCAGGTACTGGAGACCTGGGTGGTTTCTATGCTATCAGGGTGAGTACATGCTATCAGGATCCAGACTCACCTGTTCAAAAGCAATAAACCCATTAACAGTAGCAGTTAACCACCAGAGGGCAGAATGAGACAGTGAATGGTCAGTGTGGGACTGAAACCCCTCCTGTCTTTTCCCATTTATACACTTTTCATCATCAGTGTTTATCATACATATCGATAGAAATGTGATAGATTGTACACTGCAATTTGTTAATTTCTGCATAATGTGCATTATTTCATTTACACGCACCATGTTCAATGATATTGAGCTCTTGGGTACATTTCCGCCCCTACTCCTTGCTTGCTGGAACGTGTATCTTCAGGACAGAGTACTTAGAAAAAACAATAATAGAAGAATTACTGTTGAAATACTATGTCCAGAATTAGTGCCGTTAACTTACCTTCAGGAAATGATGTTCCAAGCAGAAACAACTGTTATTCCCCCACGTTGGGTGCAAATTGTGGGGAAATAGTCAAATCCTAAAATAATATTTGTTTTTATCCTGTGGTTCCATTAATTTTCCTGTTTTGCCATGAAGACTGCCTTGGTGGTTTTTCATTGCTAGATACAGTAATGATGTTTTAGAAACTGCTATTTGATGCGTCTTCTGTATTTGAGTTTTTCGTTTATTCAACGAAAATTCTAAAACTTCTGATTCATGGCTGGGGGAAGATAAATTCAGTTGAGACCAACACACTGCCTACATTTTAATATTTATTTCAGATGCTGACAAAAAGCACTGAATGTATTTATGCACCAAGGCTGAGGTCAACAAGAGAAGGGCATTCCTTTTGACTTATAGCCCAAAACTGAACTCTGAAAAGCATGCAATAAATTCCTTAGAGATATCTTCGAAAGGAGGTTACAAAGACCGAAATGCTGGGCACCAGATAGCTATTTTCAGACCTATTCCATTTCACCCACTTTTGTAATGCAGATAAGGTAAACATAATCTCTTAAAGAACAGAGCAGAAATGTTTGTGACTTATTTATTGGCACAAGAGGACAACTTAACTATCAGCTTCAGGAGTTAAAACGTAAGTTGTTAAATATGCCTCAGTTGCTGCATAAGATGGCTCCTTTAAGTAGAAAATCAAAACTCCAAATAAAATAAAATTGTCTTGGTAACCCCAATGTATAAACCAGGTTGGGGTTTATACATTGGACCCTGTTGATTCTCCAAAAGTGACTTTTGAATATGACTCCCTTTCTAGTTGTGTAACTTGGGATTCAGGTGCAAAGGTACAATATTAGCAGTGCATAACTGGACAGGCAGAAAAAACCTGACAACCAGGATTCACATTGTATGAATCAGAGAAGACAACACTCATCAGTTTGGTAAAATTTATTTGTAGGACTACAGAAGGCATCCACAGTTTCTGTATACACTCACCACCAGTTTGAAAAATCCAGGACAACACGGGAAACAAAGGAAACATTTTTTTAAAAAGACTGTATTCCTATTTTAAGGGGAAATAAATCTGATTGATCGTTATGAGTCAAACCAGGCTATCACCCATTTGATCCATTTGCTTTAACACAGGGAAGTGGGGGTAGGAAGAGCCATTTTATGGAAACATCAGTCACAAAGACCTTTAGAGCATCATCAAAGTCACTCTTTCCCCCCCTAAAATGAAAAGTGGCCATGCAGACAACTTGCACATAGCAAACAGGTCAACTAAGGGCATCTTTATGCAAGGTGAGTCTTCCCCAACCATAGTACAACAAAACAAAGCAAAATCTTTTGAGTTCCAACATCAAAAGAAACGATGCCTTATGAGGAACGCCTAAGGGAGCTGGGCATGTTTAGCCTGGAGAAGAGGAGGTTAAGGGGTGATATGATAGCCATGTTCAAATATATAAAAGGATGTCATATAGAGGAGGGAGAAAGGTTGTTTTCTGCTGCTCCAGAGAAGCGGACACGGAGCAATGGATCCAAACTACAAGAAAGAAGATTCCACCTAAACATTAGGAAGAACTTCCTGACAGTAAGAGCTGTTTGACAGTGGAATTTGCTGCCAAGGAGTGTGGTGGAGTCTCCTTCTTTGGAGGTCTTTAAGCAGAGGCTTGACAACCATATGTCAGGAGTGCTCTGATGGTGTTTCCTGCTTGGCAGGGGGTTGGACTTGATGGCCCTTGTGGTCTATTCCAACTCTATGATTCTATGATTCTATGATTTCAGGGCTGTTTACCTCAGCCATGCCATTTTCTGCTCACAGGTGAAAGCTGGATAAGTCATTGCCTGATTGTTGTGGTGGGTACTTCCATCAGCATAGCCAATGGCCAGGGATGATGGGAGCTGGGTGCCTTTCCATCTCCACCAACAGCTCAGACATTTACTTTAAACTGTGGACAGCCACCACTATCACCACCACATTTTTTTTGCCTTTGGGGCCCATAAAAGTTACACCTTTGAGAGGGAGGGTGGAGAAGAGATGCACCATGACTTTTGTGCATGCCTATAAATACACACCAATCCAAGAAAAGCAGTCAAAACATAACCACTCATGGAGGACCACCTGGGAACAAGCCATGGAGACCAAGTCCTATGAAGAAAAAGTTGAAAGCCTTAAGCACGTTCAGCTTGGAGTACAGATGATTGAAAGGCCCTCCTCCATGTCCCCCTGGCCCTAATATGTACAGTAGTGTCTGGTACTCATGCGTGCTGGTATGGAAAAAGGACAGGAGCCCAGAAGTGGAAGCAGAGTCAGTGAGAGGCAGAGCCAACTAATTCTAGTTTAGTCCCCAACCTCCTCCTCCTCCCTGCTGGGGTTTATAAGGGCAATACTGAGGCTGAGGAGAAGGATTCTGACAAGTAATGCTCCCCCCATTGACTGGATCCAAGTACAAAGGAAAGCAGGTGGGGTGGGGTTGAGGACAGACATGAGGTTGATAGGATGGTACCCTCATCACCCTAATGGACCAACTTGCACTGCTAATGTGCAAAGGCAGATGGCTACCATAGGTGGCTTTTCTGGTAGTTCTGCCCCACCCATGGAACGCCTCCCACCAAGAGGTTTTCCTGGTTTTTACAACCATTCCAAGGCCTTTTGGATTTCTGGATCTTGTGGGCAAAATTTGCTCCTACAAGCTTTATAAGATGATGATATTATTGGTAAACTCTTCATGACATTTGAGGAACTTATCCCTTAGAGACAACAAATGGATTGGTGATATCAAAGAATAGCTAATAAATGAGCCATTTTCATGTGTTTTAAAGGTCGGAACATACAACCAAACTGACAATAAAGGGGATCTGGCTAAATATTAGGCAGGACTTTCCAATTGCTCAACCTGGAAAAGTCTGAGAATATGGTACTCTCCTCTCCTTTGCTAGGGACGCAGGTGGCGCTGTGGGTTAAACCACAGAGCCTAGGACTTGCTGATCAGAAGGTCGGTGGTTCGAACCCCCGCAACGGGGTGAGCTCCCGTTGCTTGGTCCCTGCTCCTGCCAACCTAGCAGTTCGAAAGCACCTCAAAGTGCAAGTAGATAAATAGGTACCGCTCCGGTGGGAAGGTAAACGGTGTTTCCGTGTGCTGCTCTGGTTCGCCAGAAGCGGTTTAGTCATGCTGGCCACATGACCCAGAAGCTTTACGCCGGCTCCCTTGGCCAACAAAGCGAGATGAGCGCTGCAACCCTAGAGTCGACTGGACCTAATGGGCAGGGGTCCCTTTACCTGTACCTCTCCTTTGCTAGAGGTTTCTCAACAGTGGCTGGATCTATCAACTGTATAAGCAGTTTACATGTATTGGCAAGGAGTTGGACCAAATTAGTTTTTTTATTAAATATATTTAAACAATTTATATACCACTTAACTACCATAGTCTCTAAGCAGGTACCAATTGAGGGACAAATTTTAGGGTTCTATTGAGTTTCAAGCATCAATCTTAGTGTTAAGTGTTTACTCCTGAGTAGGGATGGAAGTATCTGCCAATTTCAGTTCTTTCTTTTTCATTCCCCCCCCCCAGCTTAAATTTTGTTATCCATATTTCTGTAACAATTTGAGAGAAAGGGGGAAAAATCATGAAAATCCTTCAGCATTTTGGTGTAAGTTCTTCCTAATAAACACATTTTTGTACTTTTAATACTTTTGCACTTTTTGCAAGCAGCTTCTCCCAATAAAAGGCATTTTTGCATGTTATTTTCACTAGTATCTTTATTTCTAATGCACAGTTCCACTCAATACATGCATTTTTGTAAACTTTTGGTTGGAGAACTGCACCGCAAAATTTGGAGAAGTGCAAATTTCAAAGTGTTTCAGTTTTCGGAATGCTGCGGAAAGTGACAATCTGGATGATTCGGCTTTAGATGCAAGTTGAATCAAATTTCTCCCTCATCCCTATCCTGGGTGTTTACTGAATTGGGCTAAATGTTGCTGAATGTTTTGGGAATCGCAGCTAGGCCTAATCTGTTATTGCTTAGCACAACTTAGCACAACATGATACAAACTGAACTCTTCTGAAATAAATCATGCCTACAGCCTTGCTTTCTCTTGAAGTAAGAAATGTTTAGCTTAATGCACGAGCATGCAGAGAGCACTCCTCAGCAATGGACAATTATCCTAGTAGCTTTGAAAGAACATTTCAGCAAAAAGGCTCCAAAAGCAATTGACGTGAGAAAGTCCCTGCCTGCGGGGATGCAATGTAGGACTGGGCACTTGACCACTTATGGGTTCCATGGATGGCAGGGCCCCATGGATGGCAGGACCTAAGGGAGTAGCATGGGGTGGGGGGTTGCCAGGGCGATGGCCCTGGGCACATTTTTCTGGGGGGTACCATGCATTTGGCTCCTTATATCAACCTGCCAGCCCTGTGTCACTTTGCAAGGCTGGGATCTGATCTGAAGGAATCACCGGGTAAATCTTTCACATCAGATCTCAGACTCACAAAGTAGCTTGGGGCTGGCAGGGGGGCATGAGAAGGATGAAACACCCATGCGTCCTTTGATCCCAGCCTCGCCCTTGCTTAGTGAGGCTGGGATCGAAGGATGTGTGGCTGTTGCATCATTTTCACACCACCCTGCCAGACCTGAGCTGCTTTGCAAGACTCAGATGATCCAAGGGCCATGTCAGCTGAGCTCCCCCCTGCAAGGGTAGGCAGATGGTGTAGCATGGCCTTGCTTGGCTCTGATATGGGGGGTTCATGTCATCTGCGAGGGCTGGGCTGCCATTGTGGGCTCCATTCACCCTCTACACCAGGCATAGGCAAACTCGGCCCTCCAGATGTTTTGGGACTACAATTCCCATCATCCCTAGCTAACAAGACCAGTGGTCAGGGATGATGGAAATTGCAGTCCCAAAACATCTGGAGGGCCGAGTTTGCCTATGCCTGCTCTGCACCCTGTTCTCCAGGTGTTTGTGTGAGTGCCCCGGACACCGGCAAACCACGCTATACCACTGGCAGGGCCCACTGCTGATGTCTTTCATGGTTGCTCTTTTCTAAAAAAAATTATATATATAATTCAACTCTATTCTCTGGAGAGCACCATGCAGTTCAACTGTTTTTGAAAATATAAATAAAGCTCGAGGGCATTGCAGGGAATTGACATGATGCCCTTCAGCTACCTGGCATCCACCGCTTCCAAACAGGGCTCACAGAAGCTTCCCTTGCCTACGCTTTGGGGGCTTTGCAATTGGGCAATATCTTCCGCCCACATTCTTTTTCTTACATCTCAAGTGAAAGGATTAGTGTCATCCCCCCCCGCCACCCGCCAGAGCAATGAAATATAAAAGTAGGAATTGGAGAATGGAATTAAAATATCATTGAGCTGCCAGAGGGATACAGAAGGCCTGACAGGTTAGAAATGTGACAATGTGAAAATGAGAAAACGGTAAAGTAGTTAATTTTAGGGCTCACAGCTCTACAAAGGGCAGAACCTTTCAACATGTCTAGGGCAGAAAAAAAGTCCAAGCATTAACGTTTACCACTGCCTTGCAGGTTGCTGGCAAATAGCCCGGGATTCTCTCTTAAACTGACCAAATGATGTTAGGAATCTTCATGTGTTTGCATGAAATATTCCAGAAAGGACTGGGGACATAATTGTAAGATGAGGGCTGCTGGGTCAGGCCAGTGGCCCATCTAATCCAGCATGCTGTTCTCATGGTAGCCAGCCAGATACTTGTGGGAAGCCCACAAACAGGACCTTGATGCTCCCTACCTGTGATTCCCAGCAACTGGAAATTAGAGTCATGACTCCTCCGACAGTGGAGAGAGAACATAAGCCATATATAGCCTTCTCCTCCCTGAATCTGTCCAATCTCTTTTTAAATGCACCCAAGTTGGTGGCCATCCCTGCCTCCTATGGGAGTGAGGTCCATCGTTTAACCATGGACCGCATGAAGAAGCACTTTCTTGATCTTCCAACGTTCCAGTGAATTTTCTCTTGTCAACTCTTGTTTGCCTTTTCTCTCAATTAAAAAGTCTCAAGCTATGCAAGAGGAGAGAGATGATATGTGTGTCTGTCTGTGAAAAGGAACATTTCAGGGAAAGGCAGAAAAGGCTGAGGACAACTAGATGATTAGGGCTGTGCACTGGATTTGGCACATTCCTGAGGCAAATCAGGGCTATCTGGAGGGATTTGGGCATTGGACGAGTTGGTTCAGACAGCCACGGATCACTGTAAGTTGGGTTGGATGGCCCAGGTACATACATAGATGGCCGCCAAGACCATATGACACCAGTCCTGAAAGACATACATTGGCTCCCAGTATGTTTCTGAGCAAAGTGTTGGTGCTGACCTTTAAAGCCCTAAACGGCCTCAGCCCAGCATACCCCCATCGTTCTGCCTGGACACCAAGGTCCAGCTCTGAGGGCCTTCTGGTGGTTCCCTCCCTGTGAGAAGTGAGCTTACAGGGAACCAGGTAAGCCTTCTTGGTGGTTGTGCCCACCCTGTGGAACACCCTCCCATCAGATGTCAAGGAAATAAACAACTATCTGACATTTAGAAGACATCTGAAGGCAGCCCTGTTTAGGGAAGTTTTTAATGTTTGATGTTTTGTCCTGTTTTTAATATTCTGTTGGGAGCCACCCAGAGTGGCTAGGGAAACCAGCCAGATGGGCAGGGTATAAATCATCATCATCATCATCATCATCATCATCATCGTCATCGTCATCGTCATCGTCATCATCAGGCAGGTCATCAGGCAGAAAGGAGAGGCAGGCACAGCGGGGCAGGAAAAAACTGCAAAATGGCCAAGACCAACCTGTCATTACTGGCTTCGTCTTCCAAGTGAAGGAAGCCCCAACTTCCTGCTGGCCTGATGCTTTTACCACACAGGGTGGGCCCATATGCTTAACAGTTGTTCCACAGATGGGTCAATCCTGAAGGGTGTGGGTGACACTCCACAAGCAGGTTTCCTTTAGGAATGCTGCTTCCAGAGCATCACCCACACAGGACCAGTCCCCATCACCAGCACAGGATAGACCCTCCCACCAGAAAATTCAATTCAAATTTCATGGAAAGAAGAGATCCAAAGGACTGGGAACTTTGATTCTGTGTCTCTCAGCTGTGAGCCTGAAGTGACTGTCAACAGACATTTGCAACACAGCAGGCGAGTCTGTTCTTCATTCTTGGGTAGCACACCTAAAATAGTTCTTCGGCTCTGAATCAGAACATCTGGTGCTGAATCATACATTTCCCTCTTTTAAGAAAAAATAAATAAAAATCCCCAATACCAATTTATCCTAACTAGGAAGTGCAGTCATACATGGTGGTACACCTAAGACAAAGTTGTAGTTTCTGCAAACCATTTAAGGAGAAATTGGGGGGGGGGGTTGCATGAAGGGAGGTGGTGTTGTGGAACAACCTGCCAGCTGAATTTTTTCATGGAGTGGGTGACAGTGACATCTCGTGGCTGCCAGCTGCTATTGTTTTTCCTCCTTCACAGCAGAGCAGGAAGCAGACATACTCTCCTCAATCATCATCACACAACATGGTCATGAAGCCAACCAAAATGAGGCCAAAACTTTTAGAGCCAGTTGGGAATTTATTTATTTTCAAAGCTGCTGGAACTCTAGCAAATGCCACTGGGGGCAGAAATGCTAGGCTCTGGCTGTGCTTGGTTTTCTTTCAAAATGTCACAGTTTAGGGAAACAGTTGGAAGAGTCAGGATGCGTTCAGACACAGGGAATGTTGCTTTAGCTTTCCTGATACAATGCCAGTGCTTCTTTCCCACTTTCTCATGCTCCTTTCATACTGCGGTACCTGCTGTGTTACAGAACTATTGCTTTCTGAGCAATACACTGACACGGTGTGCTAAATTTTGCACACATCAGCCTGTTTTGTGTGCTGCAGAAATGAACATCATTGGACAATATTTCCACTCCCTCACCCTTTCCGCATGTGCATGCTTTGGTTCTCCCACGAGCCCCCCCGCGAAAACGGCAGGGAAGAACTGTATGCTAGTATACCACCCCAAATTTTGTCATTTCATTCATGGTTTTCTGGTTTGCAGATGTAAACTTCCACTATGTTCCACTAGCGTTCCAAAAGTGACTTATACACTGCGCGCAAACTCAAATATGCTACAGAAAGTAACAGGGAAAAGTTACTGTGTTTTGTGTGAATGCAGCCAGAGTTAGGCCGAAAGAGAGTGACTGGAAAAATACCTCCTGGCAGGCTTTATGGCTGAGCAAACTTTGGAAGGAGGGGGATATTCATACGATTTCCCTTCCACTGACTGTTTATGTTCTTATGACAGTGCGACTTTACGGATTGCCAAACAGGCCTGCTCTTTTAAAATAAAATACAAACGCAGGGATTTGGAAATCAAATGAATGTGCAGACATCTGAAGATAAAAGCAGCCTTGCTTCCAGATGAAAGTTCTATCTTCCCAGTGGTCAACTGGATGCATCTGGAAAGCAACTGGACTTTCACATTGAACGGTCCCTTCACAAACATCTGAAATTCTACTGATGCCCCCCAGCACTGGTCATTGATTCTTGAGGTTACATAATTCCCTTCCAAAGCTATGTAAGTTGGTGGTCTTCACTTAGGGTTGCCATATGTCCAGAATTTCCCGGACATAGCCGGTATTCGGTCCTCGTAAACAGCATCTGGGCGGAAATCACTTTAATGTCCAGGAAATTCCGGATGTAAGGCAGTCCATGTCAGAAATTCTACTTCACTGTATTGTCTGGCAGCAGCTTCCAGAAGTTAATTATACTGTGTGTCACTTATGTAGGATGACCAGGTTTTGTGGTGACCCCATACCCCAATCAGCATGGTCAATGGTCAGGAATGATGGGTGTGTAGTCTACAAACATTTGGAGGGGCACAGCTGCCCTGTCCCCACACAATGATAAGAAGTAGTTTCTTACAGCCAGCGTGGTGTAGTGCTTAAGAGCGGTAGACTCTTAATCTGGGGAACCGGGTTCGCGTCTCTGCTTCTTCACATGCAGCTGCTGGTTGACCTTGGGCTAGTCACACTTCTTTGAAGTCTCTCAGCCCCACTCACCTCACAGAGTGTTTGTTGTGGGAGAGGAAGGGAAAGGAGATTGTTAGCCGCTTTAAGACTCCTTAGGGTAGTGATAAAGCGGGATATCAAATCCAAAACTCTTCTTTTTTAGTCTAACCCAGCAGTGGGAACCTTTGGTCTTCCAGATGTTGCTCAGCGCAACTCCCACCAGCCCTAGTAAGAATGGCCAGAGATTGTAGTTGTGGTTCAGTAACATCTGGAGGTCCAAATGTTCCCAACATGTGGTCTAATTTGAATTTACTGACCATCAGCTATATTAGATGGCTTAGGAAATGGAGAAAATGTTCTCTAACCATCAGTGACCTAATCCCTCTTTTTTTAAGGTGTGTGTGTCCTCAAATCCTTCCTTTTCTTACACCCCCAGATGTAAATCTGTTGCTAAAGTCCTTTATCACTAGCTCCTGGTTAAGGAAGAAGATTGCCCTCCAGAGCCACGGACATGGCATAGCAGAACATTTCTGGTCTCTAAAGCACAATTGCACAAAATTAAACTAGGAGAAGCAAAGTTAATCTGATTATTGCACATTTAAAAACCACTCAAACACCCAATTAATCATTGTTGCTTTGGATGGGGATTTGTCACGAAATTATTCCTTCCCTTTCCCCTCTGCATGTTCGTGCAAAATAGCACACTTCTCTTAATGACTGGGTGAAGGATGAAGTGCCGATGCAAAAAAGGGCCTTTTTGTAAGTTCTGCTGATTGCAGTAGTGCATGGTTGGCATTCAGGATGTCCCCCTCACACATACATCAGGCTTCACAAAAACAACAACACCAAGTTGTGTTTAGTATGGAGGAAAAGGTTCTGCAAGAAGCTTATGAAATGTGCCTTTAGTAGTCCAGGATTCTCCCCAAAGTGTCTCAAAACCAACTTGAAGTAGGATTGAAGGAATATTTCTAGGGATCCTGCAGCAATTGTGGCCTTCACAGTTGATATATCATCACTTGCGAATAGCTCCTTCTTTGATTCTCCTGCATCTTCTGTGGGCCCATTTGGAGAAAGTAATATTGCTCTGGAAAATGTTTAAAGCATTTATTACAGTTCTTCAGCAGAAATGCCAGTTGAGTGCTCACGTAATGACAACTGCAGACCTAGAATGTTTTCTTCCAGCTGGTTGAAGTCAGCAGAGAGATAATCAAAGTTCAATAAATAATTATTTTTTTTGAAAAAGAAAGAAAATATTCTCTTCCCTTAAGAGTTTTCCCTGATATTGTGAACAGAGCAGAGGAGATGGAAGGATGTCTACCCTTGTGAAAGATCTGAATTCCATCAGTTCTTGAGCACAGGAGAAAGGGCATTCTACTTGATGAAATTCTTAATTGTCCACCTTTGTCCTGTGCAGCTTCGAAGAATAAGATCCATACCTGACATGCCTTTATTCTCAACTTCCAAACAGCGGCCTGTCCCTTTGTTTAGAATTGCTCCGTTCTGAAAAAGAAAGGGGAAAGAAATCAATGTATGGAACCATCAGTAGGGATATTGGAGAATCCCAACAACAACTACAAATAATCAGAGATTTGAATTGTAAGTGTTGACCTATCCTATTTCTGGAACAGTAAGCAATCCAATGCATATGATTGGTACACACTGTTTGTTGTTGCGTTCAGTTTGCAAACAACACATGATGGATTACATCAACCTAACCTTAAATATCTGTGTCATGTGTCTTTATTTCCACTGGGGGGAGGCGGGAACTCGCCATGCAACCATCCATTTGCACTGCGCTTCCTTTGCATGGAAATGAACGAGGAGGAATAATGGAAGTCATGTTATTTCACCATGAGATGAATAATGTAGTTTTTTTCACAGGAGATGAACTGCAGCAGAACAGAAACAGAGCTGCATGTAACAAATATAGGGCAGAACGGGAAAGGATGTCCGTTAGCCATCAGTCTAACTTAAAACACACACCCCATATGTGACGTGGGTGGCGCTTTGGTCTAAACCAATGAGCCTCCTGGGCTTGCTAATTGGAAGGTCAGCGATTTGAATCCCCATGACAGGGTGAGCTCCTGTTGCTCTGCCCCAGCTCCTGCCAACCTAGCTGTTCGAAAGCACACCAGTGCAAGTAGATAAATAGGTATTGCTGTGGCGGGAAGGTAAATGGCATTTCTGTGCACTCTGGCACTCATCACATTGTCCCGTTGCACCAGAAGCGGTTTAGTCCTGCTGGCCACATGACCCGGAAAGCTGTCTGTGGACAAATGCCAGCTCCCTCGGCCTGAAACGAGATGAGCGCCACACCCCACAGTCACCTTTGACTGGACTCAACCATCCAGGGGTCATTTACCTACCTACCTATTACCACCCCCATTGGGAGACCCAGAGGGCACGTTCAGTGGTCTCAGAATCCCAACTGGAGGACAAGCAAAGAAATTTCTTCCACTTAGCTGGCTGGCACCCAGGCTGGGAGCACTCCATGCTGCAACTCTTTGTTGTTAGGGCTCACATCTAATGTATCTGCTTTGGAGGTTTGGCTTGAGCAGGAATGCTTGGTATGAAAATATACCTAGATGTCTGTTGAAGTATGAACCGGATTCCACTAAATTCTTGTGCTTAGTGGGAGCCAATCCAAGGCATCTCACTGGCTGCCCCTGTATGCCCCCATGTCCCCCACACCCCAAACTGGCTTTACGGGGTTCAGAAGAACCCTCAAAACAGCACACAGGGGAGGAGAAGGGAGGTTGTTTCATCAGGCATGCTGATGGAACCATCACCTCAGCATGATGCCCTGTGACACTCTCTGCAAAATGATGGAAGTCACAAACCTGTATGAAACTCCAGCGCTTATGGAGACTGCTCTTGACCTTTTCACAGTCCAGGAGTTGTGGGAATCGGCTTTTCATATTATCCACCAAGCAGCGGGTATCAGGCAGGAGTGTCGTGGTCCCAAGAGCACCCAAGTGAAGATACCCTTCTTTGGTGTAGCGGGCAAGCTGGATGGGAATAGGTGGAGAGGGAAAAGAGGCCGGGTTAGAGTCATGAATCTTATCTACTTCAGTCCCAATATGTCTTAACCCCTGGTTTCTCCATGAAGCTCACACAGATTTCCTACGCTCACAACAGCCCTGTGAAGCAAGTTCAGGGGAGGGACAGAGAGCACTTTGAGGGGGAATTTGAACCCAGTACTGGACCAGCCTAAGGCCAACACCCTAGTCAGGACATAATACCATACTGAAAAAAAGAGAAAGGACTGGCAGCCGGAGGGAAGGGGTGTGCTTTATCCTCTCTCTAGGGCAGGAGTAAGGGACATGGGTGGTGCTGTGGGTTAAACCACAGAGCCTAGGACTTGCTGATCAGAAGGTTGGCGGTTCGAATCACTGCAATGGGGTGAGCTCCCATTGCTCAGTCCCTGCTCCTGCCAACCTAGCAGCTCGAAAGCACGTCAAAGTGCAAGTAGATAAATAGGTACCGCTCCAGTGGGAAGGTAAACGGCGTTTCCGTGCACTGCTCTGGTTTGCCAGAAGCGGCTTAGTCATGCTGGCCACATGACCCGGAAGCTGTATGCCGGCTCCCTCGGCCAATAAAGCGAGATGAGCACCGCAACCTCAGAGTCGGTCATGACTGGACCTAATGCTCAGGGGTCCCTTTACCTAGGGCAGGAGTTGGAACCATTTTTCAGAGAAGGGGCCACATTCCTGTCTGGGAAAGCTTCTCACAGCCAGATGTCTGTGGTGGGAGAGACCAGAGGCAAAAGCAGGCAGAACAATGAATGTAATGCTGACCCTTGTTCAGAAGCCTAGCTGCCACTCCCACCCACAGCTCTCTCTAGTCTCCATCCAGGCAAGCAGGGGATGTTATCATGGCTGAAGGAGACATTCCAGTCAGGCCAACTCTAGGGGGCCAAGGTGTCTTTGGCCCCCTCAATATTTGGCCTCTTGTGCATTACGTGTGCATGATGTCACACACCACAGCTTCAGCACCCGGCTACACCAGAGGGCTCGGCCTCCTCTAGAGGACACAGCATTGTGCACCGGCCTGGGCAATGTCAGGAGGTTCTGTGGGGACCAGCGTGGCCTGGTGCAGGGTCGCACTGTCCTGCACAGTATTGGGAGACACTGCGGAGACTAGCACAGCCTAGCAGAAGGCTGCGCCAGCCTATGCAGTATTGAGAGATTTGTGTGATGTCACACACAAATGGAACACGCCAGGCCCCCTCAATCTTGGGGGCAACCTGGCACCTCTGCCGCCAGTCTAAAATACTTGAGGCACAAATCAGGGTCAGCGAGCGGTGGGGCCCAGAGAGAGTTCTGGGAGCTAGACAGAGGGGCCTGGAGAGTGTCACAAGGCCCACAAAGTCTGAGGTTTCCCACTCTTGTCCTAACGATGGGGGGGGGGGAGAGCTACTTGATTGAAGAAACTGGTGGGTTGTTGTTTTTGCAACTATACCCCAGTAATTTTTGTCCTTGGAGTGATGTGGACTGGGGAAGCTCAAAAATGTGGAAACTCCCCAGCCCCCTCCCCAAAGGTCTGGGTCCATTTCCAGATGGGTCTGACTCACTTTGAGCTAGACCAAATTCACACTTTAACGTTTAGATCAGGGTTCAAATTGTGTGGTCCTCCCCACCTGTTTTTCCTCCAAGAAAGAAAACTTCACCTTACCTTGGGAAAAGTGACTACAGGTAGGAAGGGGTCCAGGGACGCGGACTTATAAAAAATATTGGGGGGGCCCGGGAAAGCTCATGAATAATAAATAAGCTCATGAATATGCAAATAAAGTGGCACCGCCTCCTCGTGAGCAAATAGGGGAGAGCGTGCTGCGCCTATTAATCAGCTCCAAAGGAAATTGGGTGGAGCTTTTGCTCGGGAGGGAGGGCAGGAGGCATGCAGCCCGCCCCTCCCTGTGCATTTTGGGCTAGGGGAGGGGCGGCGATGGCGCTCTGCTGGAGGGGCACCGGAGATTATTGGGGGGGCGGAGCCCCCCCAAACGAATTTTTGAGGGGGCTCGGGCCCCCTCAAGCCCCATGGAGTCGGCGCCTATGAAGGGGTCCTACATAGGGTAGGCCCCACAAAGTCTCTTTATTCACACCCCCCAAGCTTTTAGTCTTTTCTTTTTATTAGGAAAGTTATGGGACGACTGTCAAGGAAGAGGGAGCCACACCTCTTACTAAGCTACAAAGAATTCTAGGAATTCTTTTCTCATTTTTCTTGGTTTCAGATTTGGCCACATGGGGCAGATGTACATTGCAAATTCCCCTGAATTCAGATAGCTGCTGAGGTCACATAACAGTTAGCTCGTGTGTATTCTAACCTGTGGCCCCCAACCATGGCACGGATACAGGATGGCTGTGTGGTTCTCCTGTGGTCCTTGATCAAGACAGACATCTTTCACCTTGTTGTTGCGCAGCTGTAATGAAGGCAAACGACTAATCACTGCATAGATCATTGAAGAATAATCACTCATAATGCTGTGTACAGAGATGCACAAAGGCAAACACATAAAACTGCTTTGGGACTTTGGTAGGCATCTCAGAAAGTGGGCTTGTCCTGTCCATGAGTGTGCTGCACATCTTGAGTGTGTGGTGACTGAGCCAAAACCAATGCAAATGGATAGTGGATCAGGATTGCAGATCATATGGTCTAATAAAGCCTGGAACAGACTACTGCTCCATAGCTCCAATTGATGCCAAAACAGTGGAGATCCTTAAAGGAACAGAATAATAGAATTATAGTATCATAGAGCAGGAAGGAACCCCAAGGTTATGTAGTGCAATGCAGAAATTCCACTAAAGCATCCCTGACAGATGGCCATAGAACCTCTGTTTAAAAATCTCCATTGAAGGAAAGTCCACAACCTCCTGAGGGAGTCCATTCCACTGTCAAAAAGTTTCTCCTGTCATAAAGTTCTTCCTGATGTTTGGTCGGAATCTCCTTTCTTGTAACTTGAAGCTATTGGTTCAAGTCCTACCTTCTAGAGCAGGAGCAAACCAGCCTGCTCCATCTTCCATGTGACAGCCCTTAAGATATTTGAAGATGGCTATTTTATCTCTTCTTTTCCAGAATAAACATACCCAGCTCCCTCAACATTCCTCATAAAGCTTGGTTTCCAGACCCTTGGTCATTTTGGTTACCCTCCTCTTCACATGTTCCAGCTTGTCAACATCCTTACTAAATTGTGGTGGCCAGAACTGGACACAGTATTCCAGGTGTGGTCTGTCCAACTCAGAATAGAGCTGAACTATTGCTTCCCTTGATCTGGACACTATACTTCTGTTGATGCAGCCTGGAATAGCATTAGTTTTTTTGCTGCTGCATCACACTGTTGACATGCTAAGCTTGTGGTCCACTAAGACCCCTAGATCCTTTTCACATGTATTACTAGTGCATGAATAATTCACCAGCAGGCTGGTACTCGGTCACCTCTGAGCAGTTCCTGACTTCTGTTTTTGCAGGAAGGCAATGGGGACATGGAGGCCCTTTAGGGAATTCTGGTTCAAGATGTGCTGCCTATGGGGGTCCCAGTTCAGAGGGCTGTGTACCAAGGGGCTTCTGGTTGTTCCTCTTTATTAGGGATGCAAGAATGATTTTCCATTCCACTCAGTATTTGACACATGCAGCACTGTCTCCATTCTGCTGCAGTCCATCTTCCACTCAAGGCTACACTTATCGTCTTATTGTCCTCAATTAATTATGTAAATTACATTGTCATTGCATTATTCCATCCCATTCAGTCAATGCAAAATGGGGTGAAAATGCAATCAATTACGTATCATTTGTGGACTGAAAGCAACAACACTGGATTTATTTCCACTGTAGCCATGGAACAAACATGTGAACATCGGCAATTGCTACTCCCATTTCCATTTTTGTTGAAGTTCACTGAAAATCCAACTCCTAATCTGGTTGGATCTTTCTCATATACCTGCCAAGCAACTTGGCTGTGGCTTCCCATTTATCTTACAGGACATTGATGATTTCATATTTTTTTTAATTGTCTTGGAATAATGTTTACAAGCACCAACAATGAATTCCAATTATAGCATAGTTAAAAGAATGATCAAGATTTTCCTCCTCCCGCCCCCCGCCCACAAACACACCTTTAAAACATTAGTTGACACAAATTTGGTTGCAATCCTAATCATGTCCACTCAAAAGTCCTACTGAATTAAGTAGTATTACTCACAGGTAGGTGTGGCTAGGACAGCAGCCTTAGTTGCCTTGGAATCATTGACATGGGTACCAACAATGGTACCCGTGTAAATCGTGCTTCTAAGTAAGAGACAACAGGTGGAGAAGGTACCTAGATCTCTCTTTAGAGTATTGGGAGAGCAGAACCAGATGCAGAAACCAGACTGGAGGGAGCGCATAGCATGTTGCAAGTTTCTAAAGGTGAAGCATAGGTGGGAAATTGGATGGTACCTCCCTGTACTCTCACCTCCCTGTTGTCTTTCCTATTTTCCTGTCTCTCTCCAACACCTTCTTTTTTAATACAAATTTTATTTTTGCATCTGCTATTTTACATAAACAAGCAAATTAAATACATAGACATATAATCCCTTTTGACTACCTTCCCCTATTGTGGATCTTAATATAATGATTCCCCCCTCTGCATCTATTTCATGGATGATTTCAGCCCCATTTGAAATTGTAAGTGAGAGGATTTGAATTTTCACAAAAACCACATTGTGTTATTTGGACATAAAATCCTAAGTGATGGTTTGCATTTGGAATGCACTGTCAATGGGAAATGATTTATGGGTTGAGTTAGTTTTGTCTCTTTCCTTAAAAATGAGAGCATCACCGTCTTCCTGAGCAAACAGCATTAGTGGCAGGATAGGTGGTTCAAACACTTCTAAAGGATGGGTTTCCCTGGCAATTTCCCAGGTGTAACAGAGGGTTTATCTGTGGTGCAATTAAATTCACTGTAACTGAAATATGGGGTGAATGCAATTAGATCAAGTAATGCCCACAATCCACCTGATCCCCTCCAATCTGAAAGCAAGGAATATGGCAAAAGATTATTGTGACCAGCCAAGATAATTCTAAGAATGGTCTTAAGAGAGTTAGGCACTTTCAGAAATCCCCCATAGATCTCATTAAAAATATTGGAAACAAACAGAAACATGTATTCAATGTGAATCCCTAGAATGGGTTCAGTGTCGTGCTTTCCTCTCCTAATTACCTCTCCATATGCGATGGTGTTATTGTATCTTCTCATTTCTGGGTAGACGTGGTCTAAGTACCATTGGAAGTTCTTGCACTTCAAGCTTTTTCTGAGTGCTTTTCGCTCTGAAACATCTCCGATATCAATTCCAGGATTCTGAAAGAAATACATTATTGGTCCTTAAAAGATTGGCGTGACGGCCCCAGTATGGCATTTTGGAATGTAATTCAGTGGCTGTCTGACTCACACTGGGAACTAATTTGAACCCTAATTTAGGAAAATCAAAGCTTCATGTCTTTTTGTCTTTTTGTCACGACTTAGTGAAATCTGAAGTCATAGTAACAGCTCCTGGATGAACAA
Organism: Podarcis muralis; assembly: GCF_964188315.1. Lineage (NCBI taxonomy): Eukaryota > Metazoa > Chordata > Lepidosauria > Squamata > Lacertidae > Podarcis > Podarcis muralis. The sequence goes on along the minus strand of NC_135669.1, from coordinate 35,476,500 downwards.
CACTTGCCAAATTCCAGACAAATAGGTGTGCAGAGTTTTGTGCTAGGCACCTGCAAGAATGGAACATTCTGAGTGGGACATGTTTTTAATGGAACCATCTAGGTTGTTCTTGTTCTTGTTGTTTGCATAAGTGCTTGAAATTTGCAAGCATGGCAGTCATTCATTTTTAAAATGGTTTGAATCTGAGTTATAAAGTATTTAATGCTGCCAGTATGTTGTCCTTTGTCATTAATTGTTGTTTTTTAATTATGATTACATATTTTGCCTTTTTGTTGCAAGCTACCTGGGGAGAATAATAATAATAATAATAATAATAATAATAATAATAATTTATTATTTATACCCCACCCATCTGGCTGAGTTTCCCCAGCCACTCTGGGCGGCTCCCAATCAGTGTTAAAAATGTTTATTGATGGGCAGCTATTTAAATTTAATAAGTAATAGTAATGAGGATCAGGTTATATGAACTCCCAACCTACTGATGCCCAATTAGCCCTATACAAAAAGGGTTTAGGACCAGGATATCTACAATATAAACTCCTCCCATATAAAACTATATGCAATGAATTAGTATCTAATTGGTGCATCTGACAGGAGCATGGGACAGGAGCCTTTTTAGCTGTTATCCATAGATTGTGGAACCAGTAGCATAGTGGTGGGGACCGGGGGGCTGTTGCCCTGGTCACACAGTTGGGGTGTTTGTGCAAAACAGGCAACCCCCCACAGAGATCCCCATGATTGTTCTCATGAGTGAACCTGTGTAACTGTACCTCCAGTGGCAGGTTCCACGCAATGTACACATGGGACTTGTAGTCATCCATCCACACCTCGGCCACCCGCAATGCGTTCCTCTTTGTGTAAAAGCCAATGTTATTGTTGTAAGGTTTCTTCTTGCGCTCAATGTGGGCAACTCGAGAGCAGGGCAGGACTTCCATGCTGCCACCGCAGAGCCATACCTAGAGAGGGAGAGGGAGAGAAAATGGGAGACAGACAAGGAGAATGTGGAAGCCAGAGAAACCAAGGCAACATCTATGACCAGCTGCTTCACAAGAGGATCATATCTTATGTTCACTTGGCGCCTTCATTAGATATCTTTAGGTGCCAGGAGAAAACATTCCTCTCCATCAGGCCTTTGACTGATTTGACTTAGATCCAAATGTGAAGTATGTATACCACTTTGAGTCCATTGGAAGAAAGGTGGAATAAATCATCATCATCATTTTGATGGGTCTACCTCGAGTCCCCATCTACACTATACATTTATAGCCTCTATACATTTAACAGTCATGGCTTCCCTCAAATAATTCTGGGAATCATAGTTTGTTAAGGGTGCAGAGAGTTGTTAGGAGGACCCCCTCCCCCAATTCCCCTCACAGACCTCCAATTGCCAGTATAATGATGATGATGATAATCTATACCCCATTTTCCCCCTGATGAGGCACAGGGCAGCTTACAGATAAACACAAGAATTGCTAAAAAACATAGAGGAAATAAACAATCATTAAAAATAATAATTAAGCATTGATAAAATTAAAGTGTTTCTCGAGAAGGAGAATTTATGGGTAAACCACTCCAAGAATTGTAGTTCTGTGTGGGGAGTAGGTATCATGGTGCTTTACATGTGTAGTGCAGATTGGGCCCAAAACACAGAAGAAAAGTATTTGTTCACCCAGGCCATTACTTATCCTAATAAACAGTCAGCCCCCGGTCTGAATCATCAGAGCACTAGGAGGTAATTATATGCCATTATAGTTGATAACAGCAATGGGGATGTAAGAACACTTTTACATTAATTTTTCTTTTGGGGGGTGGATATGGAAAAACTTGCTTCATTTAATTACACGGTTGGAAAAGACCATCGTGTCAAACCCTGCTCGGTGAAGGGTTTCACTACCGCATCCTTGAAAGGTGGTCATCCACGCATTGCTGACAAACCTCTCATGAGGGAAAGGATCCCACTTCCAGAGACAATCTGTTCCACTGCTAAACAACTCATACCAGTAGAAATATGCCTATGGATACCAGTTGCTGGCAATTCCAAATGGGCAGAGCGCTGGTGAACTCAGGGTGCCAAATAGGCAACTCATAAAGCCCATATAGCAGAGGGAGGAAGCCAACTCCCTCCGCATCCCAATTGGCCCAAGGACCCAGCTGAACCTTCCCCAGCAACTCCCCAGGGAAAAACCATTCGGAGTCTTCTTTCCGGGGGCAGTTGGGGTTGGCCAAATTTGCTCCCACTTGAAGGTGGAAGTAATGTTGTGGCTAAGAACACCAGAGAACTCTGAATGAAAACAGAAATGTGACCAGACATTGAATACATTCAGCATTTGTTTTTGGTGCTTTAGGTCTGCAAGAAATATGTAACTGATTACAGCCCCCCCCCCATTTGCATTGCATTTAAATAAATGTTTCTCAAACTTGGGTCTCCAGCTGTTGTTGGACTACAACTCCCTAACTAGCAGGACCTGCAGACCAACAACGGCTCGAGTTTGAGAAGCACTGATTTAAATGAATGGGGTGGTATAAAGAAAACATAACTTGAGTAATTCATGTAATTTACGTAATTTTGTCACAGCAGAGAGTGAGGTGAATAATATACTTTTTGCAAGAAGATGAATTGCCGAGGGACAGAAACAGTACTGTATTCCACAGGGCTGAATGGAAAGCAATGTTTTCTTACTTGTCCAATTGTGGCATCTTGTCAACAGTAAAAAGCCTACCCAATAGGAATTGCATCCTTTGTTACTACACAGGAGCAATTCCTAGTGAGAATGTTTTCCTCAGAGACTCTAGATCAGTGTTTCCCAAACTTGGGTCTCCAACTGTTTGGGTCTCCAGCTGTTTGGGTCTCCATCATCCCTAGCTAGCAAGACCAGTTGTCAGGGATGATGGGAATTGCAGTCTGAAAACAGCTGGAAACCCAAGTTTGCAAAACATAGCTCTAGCCTGAGAAATTTCACCATCCACCAACAGATAGCAAGAGGGGAAAATGCGGGGAAGTTTCTTAAAAGTTCACTGGGAAGTCTCAATCCCCATGCAGCTATGTTTTAATCTCACTCATAGCCACCCAAACAAAGAAGTCTGTCTTCTCTGATGCCTCAGCAGTGGTGAATCTACTTGGTCACCAAAGCAGAAGGCAGGAGCTCATGGGAGTTGTAGCTCGAAACATCTTGAGGGCATCAGCTTGAGGAAAGTTGGTGCATACAATACTGAGCTAGATGGACTCTGTACAAAGCAACTTCATACATCCCTAGCAGTTAAATGAAAAGGGGTGGGGACTCACACCTTGAGATGAAACCTATTAATCTCCAATCCAGCTCTGGCCAGAGACCCTTAACATGCAGTGAAAGGAGAGCTATGATTTCCAGCTGAGTGAAAGTACTCTTAACAAGTAAGAATTCAATTAGAGGGTTGGAATTGGGTTTTTCTGTTCACCCGAATGCAGATGGCACCTCAATTTCTGCTCACACTTAACCGAGTGGAAAGAAGGAGCCTTAAATCCCAGGATCCTGAAAGCCAATCTAATTTTCTATAGACCCCATGTTCACCTACTGCTTCAAGAGAAAGGGCAGTGTCAATCTATTAGTCAGTCTATCAGCTCTGATGATGAGAGAATGAATGCGGTATTTAAAGCTGAACATGATGAAAAAAATGATTAGAAGGACAGGGAATTGAGAGCAAGACATGACTGAAATAACAGGAGGTTACGGTGAGCAAAATTATCTCAAGCAGGAGTTCTCTCTGTACTGTGTGGAATCTGTCCCCCCCCCCCTCTCTCAGACACACACAGTTTGTTATCAGTTATGTCATTTCTGGATGTTTTTTGTGTTACAAGACTGGTTCTAAAATCTATTTATTTCCTGCTGAATGTATATAAAAACTAGCCAACTGTACAAAGCTGAAACGTACACGTGTTGCTTTGCCTGCTTTTGCCTGTCATGACCCCAATATCCAGCACTGAACTGGAAACAGAGATGGAGCACCAAATGGGGAGCCAGAGCATGTTCAGGGCTCAGAGCTGATAGTGGAAGAGAGGGAGACCATTGCACCTGAGGTGACTAGACAAGAACTAGGCCCTCATGAACATCTTTCCCTGAACATGAAGAACCAGGTGCCTCCCACCATGAATCAGGAGGTTAGCAGCACCAGAAGGGAGCCTATGGAGCAAATAATGGTTGGCCCTTTAAGGCACTGAAGTCCTCTCAAGGGTTTGGTTCCTGGAGGAGCTAGGCTGGAGACAGACATAGAAGGCTTCAATCTATCCCCAATCATTGCAGGAGAAAGCTTCTCACTTGGAGCTGTCCATGGTCCAGCAACCTTCAACCAGCCTCACTGTTTTCCCTGTGGGTTCCAGGACTGGACCAGAAAATGATATTGCCTCTGGCCCCACCCATTTGCCTAGATGGTTAATGCAGTCCTTGGCCTGAAAAAGTTCAGCACCCCTACTGTAAGATACAAAGTCATGCATCCAGCACCACTCTGTGCAACACTTAGTATACTCAATAGTAAAGGTAAAGGGAGCCCTGACCATTAGGTCCAGTCATGGCCGACTTTGGGGTTGCGGCGCTCATCTCGCTTTACTCGCTGAGGGAGCCGGCATACAGCTTCCGGGTCATGTGGCCAGCATGACTAAGCCGCTTCTGGCGAACCAGAGCAGCGCACAGAAATGCCGTTTACCTTCCTGCCAGAGTGGTACCTATTTATCTACTTGCTCTTTGACGTGCTTTTGAACTGCTAGGTTGGCAGGAGCAGGGACCAAACAAAAGGAGCTCACCCCATTGCGGGGATTCGAACCTCCAACCTTCTGATCGGCAAGTCCTAGGTTCTGTGGTTTAACCCACAGCGCCACCCGCGTCCCTTAAGTATACTCAATAGGAAACCTCTAAACTGGATTGTGGCCTATTCTTGCAAATGAATTCTCAACAGAACCCGCTTATTGTATATAAGTTTCTAGTGCATTGGAAATAGTGGATTCTGAGTTCACTTTCTTGCATGCCAAAGGTCCCAGGTTCAATCCCCTGGAGACCCACTGCTAGTCAGTGTGGGTAATACTGAGCTAGATGGGCCAGGGATCTGACTCAGTATAAGACAGCTTCCCATGTTCCTGTGTTCTGATATCTAGGCTATCAGTGTTGCTGCTTATGCAGCTATAGTGGAGCCAACTCTTCCCAGGAGAAAAAACAGCAGAATCAGGGTTATCCCAAGGTTTTCAGAAGTTCAGAAAGCAATTTGGGTGGGGAGGGAACTCTCAGGGACCCCCCCCCCCAAAAAAAAACATGCACTAGCAGATGAACTGCAGTAGAGTGGAAACAGTGGTGCATGTCGCTAATCTAGGGAAGAATGAAAAACGATGCCTTCTTGCATCCCTAGCTCTAGGTCAGGTTGGGGAAAACTTTGTCTGGATCTCCAGAGAGCCACTGACAATCAGTGCAGACAACCACTGAGCTATTATGAGATCACACTCTTTCTAGGGGTTGGGCAAAGGCATCCAATAACTGAGGAATCCCAGTAAATGTTCACCTTTAACACTCATCCACTTCTATTTGCGCTGCTGCTTTTTCCTGGGAAAACCCATGCTTTAGTGCCAAATTGGAGCAAGCTGTAATCAAGTTTTTCACGGATTGCTGTTAGTTCTGATTTAGGGGGAAAGGTAAAACTGATTGAATCTGTGCCTGGAAAGTCCAGGACAAGGAGAAAACTGTTCAGACCCCCCCCCCCATCTTTCTAAGCCTGGAACAAGCAGAAGTATGGACAAGTCTTTACTATCAGAGGACTCCTCTAAGAAGAAAAGTAAAGCCCCTTTCCAAACTTCAGGCCAATCACAAAGACAGGATCACTGACAAGCAGTAAGCCCCTAATGTTACATTTTACAAAACCCTAATTTTTATTCAAGTAAAATTCAATAAATCAAACAGCTTTCAATGCATTGGTCTGCCTGTATCAACCAGTGCTTTGCACTATGTCTTCACTGTTTTATCTCTCCTTACCACAGAAGATTTGACTGTGGTGCTGTTTTGCTAAATAAGCAACGGATCTCATGCCTAAATGTCAGGAATAGATGGGATAACAGCTCTGAGCATAAAATGTGTCTGTCAGCTGGCAGAAACTGAAGTCTCTTAGAAATCAACTAAAGTTCATGGCACTTTGAAGAATTGCCAGGGAGGAGAACTATGTCAGAAAGCAGCCAAGATCCGGGGCGAGGAATGGTTTCAATTATTTTGTTGTGGGGAGAGGGATTAACTTTTCTATTCCAGCACTTCATATGGAATATTTATTGTTTTTAGTCGTATTATGCTGCCGTGCCAAGAGTGACTTTTTCCGGAAGAGGAGGAGGAGGAGGAGGAGGAGGAGGAGGAGGAGGAGGAGGAGAAGAAGAAGAAGAAGAAGAAGAAGAAGAAGAAGAAGAAGAAGAAGAAGAAGAAGAAGAAGAAGTAGAAGAAGAAGAAGAAGAAGATTTTGAAAAGTTTCTTGTTGTTGCAAGAATGCAAACTTTTGAATTTGGGGGTGGTTGTAGGGCAGTAAACATAGAGTACTGGTGTTGTGTTGGTTCTTTTTTGTGACAAAACAGGCAGCTTTTCAAACACCAAAGCACCAGTGATGAGGAATGTAAAGGAAACATGCTGATGGCTGATATTATATACAACTTGGTCACAGGGATCACGTTAATCTACTTCAGCTGGTAAGATAAGGTACATATTTCCTTATTTTATCTACCTGGCATTTTTTATCCCCCAAAACAGCAGACTAGCACTAAATGCAAACAGAGGGGTGAATCTAACATTCTGTGTCCACCAGCACAAGCGCATCTGTCATGGATGCTTTAGCTGAGATTCCTGCATTGCAGGAGGTTGGACTAGATGACCCTTGGGGTCCCTTCCAATTCTACAGTTCTATGATTCTTGCAGTAGCAGATGGGAGAGTGTTAATTTTGTATGACAGAGCACTTTGCAGTAATCCAGTCTCATGGTTTACTTGTACATGAACTGTAGAAACCCATCACCACTTGAAATATACAGAAGAAGCAGAAAGGCTGTTCGGAAGCTGTAGTAACTCTGTGCAACTGGAAGATGGAAAATCTATAGTGGCCATTTAAATATTCTCCAAGTCCTCAGATGAAATGAAATAAAATGATGTTTTGATTTTTCTGATTTTCTTTTTGCTACGGTAAAGATATTGGAATGGATTAGATTCACTTTATGAAGTAATAAATACATTGTAAATGGATGTCATGATGGCCACTTGAGGAATATATTGATCATAACAGCAGCCATGTAATAGGGCATAGTAGATTGGTTTTATTGGAATTCAGATATTTGTTTAATTACGGAATGTTAAGCAATTAAAAGATGCTAATAAAATTGAGTGCAAAGTATCTACTACAGATAGGGATACCAGAGAATTTCCGACAAAAACAGAAATGGGGGGGGGGGAGCAATTGCCACTTATTCATCCCTCATCCAAATCAGAAATGAACCCAGTGCAAATAATAATAATAATAATAATAATAATAATAATAATAATAATAATAATTTTATTTATATCCCGCCCTCCCCAGCCAAAGCCGGGCTCAGAGCGGCTAACAACAGTAAAATGATAAAACATTCTAAAATCATTTCATTATAAAATTAATTCCAATCAAATTAATGGCAACCATTGGGCTAGAAGTTCTGTGAGGATTGCCAAAGGAGGGAGTCAGGCTGTGCCCTGGCCAAAGGCCCGGTGGAACAGCTCTATCTTGCAGGCCCTGCGGAAAGATGTCAAGTCCCACAGGGCCCTAGTCTCTTGTGACAGAGCGTTCCACCAGATCGGAGCTACAGCCAAAAAAGCCCTGGCTCTGGTTGAGGCCAGCCTAACCTCTCTGTGGCCTGGGACCTTCAAGATGTTTTTGTCTGAAGACCGTAAGTTCCTCTGTGGGACATACCAGGAGAGGCGGTCCCGTAGGTACGAGGGTCCTAGGCCGTATAGGGCTTAAAAAGTTAAAACCAGCACCTTAAACCCGATCCTATACTCCACCGGGAGCCAGTGCAACTGGTATAGCACCGGGTGAATGTGATATCGCAGCGAGGACCCCGTAAGGAGTCTCGCCACGGCATTCTGCACCTGCTGGAGTGCAGTGATCAGTGTTTGCTGTTGTTTCTGCTTTCAATCCACAAACAACACACAATTGATTACTTTTGCCTCCACTTTCCCTCCTTTGCGCTGAAATGAATGGCATGGAATAACGTAATGACAATGCAATATTAATGACTTCACCACGGTAGGTAATGGGGCAGATAACTTAGTTTCTGGAAGAAGATGAACTGCAGTGGAACAGAAGCAGTTGTTGCAGGCAAGAAATACAGGGCAGGATGGAAAACGGCACCCTCTCACATCCCTCTCCATAGGTCAGAACGAAGCACCCATTTTGAAAGGTGCAAACATCCAAAAAGCAAAACTGTCATAGGACACCTCCACATTTGGCAGACATACATCCTGCCTTGGGTTTGACCCAACGATGTATGCAGTAACGCTTTGCGAGAGACACCATCTGCCTTGAAGATCTGAAACTTTACTGCTCCTCCATTCAATACTTCCAAGCGGAATATTATTAGTATTACAAGTACGATTTCCGCTGTCAGCTATAAAGGTCGCTTTCTTCTCTCTTTTCTAGCCTGCTCGAGGAATGATATGGAGAGCAGTTGTTTGAAAAGAAAGGCCCTGCTGCAAAAAAAGAGAGAGAAGTCTGCTGGGAGAAGGCTTTCAGATCTCTAATCATTCCAGTATGCTAATTCCAGGCATCAATGGTCACCCCAGTAGATGCTGATTGCCTCTTGAACATCGTCTCTATCAAAACATAATTAATCTGACCAGTGACTCTACACAGCTAATAGCTTAGAACCAATTCAAGATTTGTTTAGTTGATAAAAGCTCTAATCCTTTTGCAGAGCACGAAGGGCAAATATTCTGCAGTGGTTGCGCCACATATTCAAGCCCTAGCAGTCAGCGTTTCCCTGTTTTACCTTTTTCTACCTCCCCTGATGTGACAATGGATCCCCCCACCAATAAAAGATATTCATCCCTCAAGGAATGGGTCCCTTCTAAGGAAATGTTTCCCTCTTCCTCAAGGTGATGGACTCCTTCTGAGAGACCTTAATTGTCTCCAACAGCAGGGGAGGTGTCATTATGGGAGTAGGACACAGTTATAATGTCCCCAAAAGCTTCATCCACCATTCTCTCTACCTTTCTTACCTTTTCCGGGTCTGCCACCTTGGCCTCAAGGGAATAAACTTGTTCCCAGAGAGCCAGGAGCTCACTGCACTTTAGGCAGACCCAATGAGGAGACCGTCATACATATGGCAGATAATGCAAAACACTTCCAACCTTCACGTTTCTTTGTTTTAGTTTTTGAGAGTTTAGGATTTTGCTGGGCAGAGTGGGGTGCCCTGGCGGCTCTGCTGCTGAACTCACACATCTGCCTAACTCACCTTGACCCTTCGTCAGCTGGGGCTGAGACACTTCATTAGCCAGGACTCCCTCTAGTTGCATGGAGGCACCATTGGAGGAAACGTTGACTGGAGCCTTCCAGTTTGGGTTCAGAAGGGAATTGGTCCCGGTCACCCTGGAAAATGACCTTGTTCAAGGCAGAGACTGCAACTCTGCAGCTGCTGTCAGATCTCTCTGCTATTGACCATGGTATCCTCCTGGACTACCTCTGTGCTGTTTTACAGTGGTTCCACTCTTACCCACAATGACTGGCACCAGAGAATAGTATTGGGGGACTACATGAGACATCTTGGCAGCTTAGCTTTGAGGTGCAGTATGACCTGATTCTGTCCCCAATGCTATTTGACCTTCATATGAAACTGTTGGGAAGAGTCACCAGGAGATTTGGGGGCACAGTGTCATCGGCATGATGATGTCTTTTCCATTAAATCTGAGTCAAGAGAGGCTGTGCGTAAGCTGAACCACTGGCTGGCTGCAGCGGTAAAATGAATGAGGGTCAATAAGCTGAAACCTAAATCCTCCTAAGACAGAGACAGTGCGGGTAAGTACGGTAGTTTCTAGGTCTGAGAATTGGGGAGTCTGTCTGTCCCAATCTGGTAACTCCACATGGGCTTCAGATGGGCTGAATACCATCACAGAGTGAAAAAAATGCCTGGCTTCTATTTCTGAACATGACACCATTCAAAGTACAACCCAGTCCTGTCATAAATTCAGTGACACATCATTGTATTATAAAAATGATAAAAGGGCATCATTGTTAGTATAAGTGCACCCGGCGAAAATGTTTTACATGAATATAATAGAAGCCAGATTCATTGTTCTGGTGGGTGGATGGGATTCAAAAGGGCTGCTTGTGCATCAGGTATAATGGAAAATTCACATGCAGACTCATCAGCTATTTATATCCTTTGGCATTTATATATATGCTGCAGATGAGATATGCCTTTGTTTCTCAGGCAATTATCAGGTACAAATTAATTCTCCTCTTAACATCTCCATGTTGATATGGCTCCAGCAATTTTGCTGATTGTTTTAAGCCTTCTGCGTGTGGCCAATTCTAAATTTAACCAAAAAGAAAAAAGAAATTTGTTTGATTGCATAAGCAACTTTCCAAATTTAACCTTCCAATCACAACTCAAGATGCATGGGTGCATGGAGGGTCTCATCTGTCTCGTAATTGGAGCTGGAGGAAAATGACTCCCCCCTCCCCATACAGATTTAGGGGAAACAGTTCATCTCTCGAGCCTAGTCAAAGATGATCTGCCCCATTGCTACTACATTTAATGTTGCCTGTTCCTTGATAATTCCTTCACTTGGAACTTCTTTCCCTTTGACTAACCTCTCAACCTAGGCTGAATTTCTTCAGCTTTGGTAGGCTGCAAACACGTGGCATTGTATTCTAGAATCAAGAGAGACCCAGTGCTTGATTTACTATGTAACCCCCACAATCTAGATCTATGGCTTATTCTTTGCCCTTCCTGGAAAAAAATGGTTTGATTCCAAAAATAAAAGCTCATTTCAGATGGATTCCTCATTGTCCCATAATGTGTCCATTTGGAAACAGGTGAAAACAAATGTTTGTGGGGTGTATGCGTATCCATACCTGACAATGTTGTTGGGGGGGGGGCTTAAAACAAGACTGGAAGAAGAAGAAGAAGAAGAAGAAGAAGAAGAAGAAGAAGAAGAAGAAGAAGAGTAGTAGTAGTTTGGATTTGATATCCCGCTTTATCATTACCCTAAGGAGTCTCAAAGCGGCTAACATTCTCCTTTCCCTTCCTCCCCCACAACAAACACTCTATGAGGTGAGTGGGGCTGAGAGAAGTGTGACTAGCCCAAGGTCACCCAGCAGCTGCATGTGGAGGAGCGGAGACGCGAACCCGGTTCCCCAGATTACGATACTACCGCTCTTAACCACTACACCACACTGGCTCTCAATCACCACTGCAATCACCACCTCCTTCTTTATTCACTTGGAGAATGCACAGGGAGGGAAATACATGGGTAACCTAACTGAGAGGAGGTTTTTCAAATGTGTATCAAGTCACCATTCCCTTCCTTGTGAAGGTCAGGATCTGTAAGCAATCTAGATTGGAAGCAGCATGTTGAGGAAGAGCATGAATGATTCCAGATTGAGGAAAAACTACATTTTTATGCTACACATGGGTTAGTGTTTACATAGCCTAGGTCTGAAATGAGAAGCTTCCTGAGAACCACTGAGTGAAATTTACTACGACTTTTTTTGCAATAAAGATCCTAAAAATGGCACATAATACATCACAAATCATATTTCTAGAGTGATGGCATGAGAGGAAGCAGTAGAAGGATTCCAGTCTTATTGGCTCCTAACTTTCATTATCTAATTGAAAGCTTCTCACTGACCTTAATTCCAAGCTCTATGTTCTCTCCACCATAAACATCCATTCCTGGATCAAGAAGTCCAATTTCTCCAAAGAACTTCCGGTTCACCACAAAAGAACAGCCTATCATAGCTGGAGTCCTAGAGGAAAAAGTAGGAAAGAAACACAAAACTTCCCATTATTTTGGTGGAGGAATCCTAGAAAACACAAGTTCATTTAATCTAAATCGTAGTTTTCAATTCATGATCGGTTGATTCACACACCTCATAGAATCAAAGAGTTGGAGGGAGGGATTGTAGAGTGTTGGGACTAGATGACCCCTGGAGTCCCTCCCAACTCTATAATACTGTGATTGTATGAATTTAGTTCATCATCTGTTATAATCAAATGCATTTTCCTTAATTTTCACCCAAGAAAACTGAAACACCAACACGGACAATTGTATTGGAGAGGCTGAGCTGACTCCTCCAGCCCCACTCCTAGTTTGTATTTTTTCCTTGTTCTAAGAGACAGCAAGATTTATTTTACGCTGCAGATTTCACTAATAAGACCGTGGAAATGACTGGAATCTCACAGAGATGGATGGCCAACTCAAGCTTGATTTTAAGACACACTGCAGTGCTTCGTGGCTTGCTATTTAAGAATCCAATTTCACCGACTTAAGTTGTAGCACGATAACTACCATAAGCTGAAACAATTAATTTTCAAAGTGATAATAACATTAGAGGTGCCAGACTCTTAACAGCTCCATTATTCGTGATTACGAGCAAGAATTAAGACAAAGGGGAAAGAGACTGGCTTCCAGTAGAGAACAAGTTAACAAAGACTTTGGAAGGGGCTTGGCTGTGGGGGAACAGAAAGCAGATGTAAGCTGTGCTTTCTGTTTGGGAGGAAGATGTATGGCTAAAAAGGGAGTTGTTAGGTGTGGTATAGTGGTTAGAGTGTATAACCAGGACCTGGAATAATAATAAAAAAGAATAATAATGATAATAAGCTAGGGCCTGGGATAAAGGTAAAGGGGACCCCTGACCATTAGGTCCAGTCGTGGCTGACTCTGGGGTTGCGGTGCTCATCTTGCTTTACTGGCTGAGGGAGCCGGCGTACAGCTTCCGGGTCATGTGGCCAGCATGACTAAGCCGCTTCTGGCGAACCAGAGCAGTGCACGGAAATGCTGTTTACCTTCCCGCCAGTTTACCTATGTATCTGCTTGCACTTTGATGTGCTTTCGAACTGCTAGGTTGGCAGGAGCAGGGACCGAGCAACGGGAGCTCACCCCGTCATGGGGATTCGAACCACCAACCTTCTGATTGGCAAACCCTAGGCTCTGTGGTTTAAGCCACAGTGCCACCTGCATCCCATAGGACCTGGAATACCAGGGTTCAAATTTCCACTCAGCCCTGAAGCTCTCTGGTTGACCGTGAGCCAGTCATTGCCTCTCAGTCTAAGCTACCTCACAGGGTTATTATGGGGATTAAATGAGGGGGGAAACCATGAATGCCACCTTGAACTCCTCAGAGAAAAATGTGGGATATAAATGCAATTAACAACAACAGCAACAACAAGTGCAAGCCGAACAAACTTGCTTCTTTATTATTGGTTAATCCATTACCATTTACATATATAGGCGGTATCTAAATAAGGGCTCACCCATACTTCTTTTTGTGCTGTCTTGCACCTGAGATTGAGGGGGGCTGGGATGCATCGTGCGTGTCACACACATGTGACATCACATGTTTGTGTGATGCCATATGCACAATGCACACGTGACATCATCAGGAGGAGGCCAGGCATAGTGGAGCCCAGTGCGGCACAGCTCCCTCTTTCATGCTCAGGAGGAGCCGGTCACTGAATTGCACCATGCTCGGCTCTGTGCTCTGTCTCCTCCTGCCCCCAATCCACATTGAGGGGGCCTGGCCCCCTGCCAGCAGATACTGAGGGAACCGAAAAAACCTCTGCCCCTACGAGTTGGTGCACCCGATGAGACCCATCTTCAAATATCTAAAGCAGTGTTCCCCAACCTTGGGCCTCCAGCTGTTTTTGGACTACAACTCCCATCATCCCTCGCTAGCAAGACCAGTGGTCAAGGATGACGGGAATTGTAGTCCAAAAACAGCTGGAGGCCCAAGGTTGGGGAACACTGATCTAAAGGACTATCACATGGAAGATAGAGCAAGCTTGTTTTCTCCGGCTCCGGAAGGTAGGACATGAACCAGTGGGTTAAAGTTGAAAGAAAGGTGTTTCTGACTAAACGTCAGGAGAAACATTATGATAGACGAAGAGCTGTTTGACAGCAGAACGGACTCCCTTGGCAGGTGGTGGACTCTCCTTCATTGCAGGTTTTTAAGCAGAGGTGGGATGGCCATCTGTCCTGTGGAGATGCCTGCATTGCAGAGTGTTGGATTGATGACCTTTGGGATCCCTTCCAACCCTACAGTTCTATGAAAGTATTTTACTGAACAAGATTTATCCTCCCATTCTCTCAATGTTAATATGCACAGAAACACATGCACTCTTCACAGCACCATTATTTCTGGCTATTTTGGGTGTGGGTGTGTGGAGGTGAGGAATCCCCAGTATTAAAAATCAAAACTGTTCTCTTGCTCAGACCATCTAGTATAGTCATCATGTGATCCAGGAAGAGCACAATGAGGTCTGAATATCCTCCCCCATTGTAGGCACTCATGGTCAAAACCAGAAGAGACCCCACAGGATCAGACAAAAGACCTCCCTAACCCAGCAAACCTGTACATGGAACACTTTGAAACCAATGCTTTAGACAAGTCAGAACACAAACCCAAACTTTGGCTCAGATATGTTGACGACACCTTTGTAATTTGGCCACACGGGAAGGAAAAACTGGACAGCTTCCTCACACATCTCAACAGCCTACACCCCAAAATACAATTCACTATGGAAATAGAAGCCAACAACCAACTTCCCTTCCTTGACGTCCTAATCTACAAAAAACCTGATGGCTCCCTAGGACACACTATCTACCGGAAAAAAACACACACCAACCGCTACTTACATGCACAATCACACCACCACCCTGCACAAATAAACTCCGTAGCCAAGACTCTCATCTCCAGAACCAAACGCCTGGCTGACAAAGACCACTTGACAACTGAGTTACAGAATCTCTCAAATGTATTAATTGCCAATGGATACCAGCAAAACAGGGTTACGAAGCTAATCCAAAAAGAAACACCCCCCAAAAACCAAGACACAGAAGAAAACAATGGCATGGCCCTCCTTCCTTATATCAAGGGCACTACAGATAAAATTAGCAAAATCCTCCATAAACACAATATCAAAACAGCCTTTTGCGCCAACCAAAAAATAGCCAATATCCTCAGAAACCCCAAGGATAAAATCCAGTTGGAAAACCAAGGGGTCTATGAAATACCCTGCAAAGTCTGCCCAGCCACGTACATTGGACAAACAAACAGACGAATAAATGCACGTATCGCAGAACACAAGAATGCCGTCAAAAAAGAAGAAAAAACTTCCTCTCTTTTCCAACACATGAAAGAAACAGGACACGAAATTAATTTTGCAGATTCCAAATTGCTCTCTAACATGGAACATCACCACAAGAGAATAATCATGGAAGCCATCGAGATAGAGAAACACCCTCACAACATGAACAAGCGTGACGACACATCCCGCTTGCCAGACATCTGGAAATTAGCCCTCCCCACAAAAACTGACACCAGATCCAGAGGCACACAGAACGCCATCACCAATCAACCACACCAGACCCAAACCCAGACCCTCTCCACAGATAAATTACAGACACCATCCAGTAGCCAAACCATGGTGGCACCTCCGGATGCTGCACCCCCCTGCAATCCCTACACAGATCTGGCTGGCACAGGCCACAAAACCACAGCTCGCCCCTATACACGAAGCCAAGCCAGAGCACAACTAAATGCAGTACAGCCATCTTCTCAGAAAAACTCTTCACAAAGTTCAAGAGGTCAAGACACAAAGGCTTTAGCAACTAATCCATACCTAATGACCCACCTAAGTGGTACTCAGGATATCACTCAAGAAATCACTCAAGATATCCCTCAAGCAATTAAGGAACAAAAGAAGAAAAGGCACACTAGCCTGGGAACTGCCTCTCTGACCACACCTCCTCGACAGTATTTATAGGAACTCAAACACTGAGATCCTGCTCTGTTCCAGTAACAAGAAGCCGAAAGCACCAGCCTGAAGATGACGAGTGAGACCTCGTCGAAACGTCGCCTAGACACCCCAACTTTTACACGGGAAGACACCCGAGGACACCAAAACCTGCATATATATATATATATATATAAGCACGGGTCTTAGAAGCCTACTCTTATGGATGAAATTCACTCTTCAGGCCTGCAAAGCTTTTCAGACCTGCTTTAAAATGATGTTGGTGTATTTATTAGTCCAAGAGGAGTCCAGAAATGGAACCCCTTCCAGTTTAGAAATTGGCTAAATGGTGCAGAGAGCTGATTGGCCAGAGAACAGGAGATTGACAGAAATATCTCCAGAAACCAGTCTCCATAAGTTTATATGGGAGGATGTGGGTGTCTGTGGACCAGGAAAGAGTGGGGCATTGGGATTGTCACAGAATTGTAGAATTGTAAGGGGTCCCAAGGGTCATCTAAAAATGTTGGTTGTCACTTCACCAGGTGAGACAATTCTCCAGTAACAGAGGCACCAGCTTCTCCAGAGGATTGGAGAGGCCCGAGTGCAACATCCTCTGAATATTGAGGGGTCCTGGCCCCCTAAAGACATATATGCAGGGGGGCAAAACTGCCTTGGCCACTTAGAGAAAATGCCTATGTCCAGTAGACCTTTTTGGCCACCTTTCATAGACATCTGAAGGTAGTCCTATACTGGGAAGTTTTATAGTGTCCGGTGTATTGTGTGTTCTTTTGTGTGTGGAAACCAGATTGGCTGGGGCAACCCAGTCTGATGGGTGGGATACAAGTTGTTGTTGCTGTTGTTCCACTGACTTAAAGCAGCCCTTGGTGGGACTCTTCCAATAGCGCTAGGCCTTGGGCACAAGAAACAAACCACAATTACCTTGAATTTCTGTTTAACCCTCAAGAAAAAGGGGCATTTTCGCTGGCCAGGTTTAATTCAAATCCATCAAACCTCCTTTGGGGAAGGTTCTCAGGCAGGGTGGGAGGAGAAAGAACTTGCCCATGTGAAGACCACCTGGTGGAAACCCTTACACATATGGTTCTTAATTGTAAACTATATGCTGTTCTCCATCAGCAATTTCTAGATCAACTCTGTATCCCCAAATGGAAACCAGAGTTGGAGGTCATACATTTTCTATTACTGGGGAATGATCAGGAGCTCACCAAGTTAGTGGCTGCATATCTCTATTTGGTTTTTTGTTGTCGAAATACACTGCAGACGTCTGATCTCCATGGAGGCCTAAAGATGTGACAATAGACTGCTCTGCCTCCTTTCTTTTAGCAAATGTTTTGTGCCACTGGGGAAGTGGTAATTCTGTATTGATTTGTTTTGGATGTTTGTATGTGATGCCAATGAAAGGTTTGATGATGATGATGATGATGATGAATAACACTAGGTACTGCTTGGTCTACTAAGCTGGAATGGAAGTTCTCCAGGAAGTAGCCAGGTGGATGGGTCTACTCACACGACATTTCCTACATTATCCAAGTCAGTGGCATTATTATTTAAAGGACTGTCTAGTTCTAGTTGCTTGACATTACTCTGAATGCCAGGCTGTAAAAAACAATGACAAAAATAAGAGTGGCTGGACAGGCTCCAGCAGTGGGGCCTGCCAGAGTCAGGAGGTCTTGACAGGTGCCCAAGGATGCCAGGGGCTGACATGAGCTCTGCCTGTGACAAAAACATTTATGCCACCTTGCAAGCCCTCTACATTCCCTCAAGAGTGATTTATTGCTGATTTCCCTACAGATAATGAAGCCTGAGAAAGGTTGCGTGTGTTACGAGATTTTGGAACGGCAAGCAGAGATCAATAACTGAATATTTTAATATACATGGGGAGAAATGATTCAAGGGCTGGAAAATATATAGCAGATGACAGGCAGAATATGTTCCCGCTCCTTAAGTAACTGAACATTGAGAAATTCAAGGAACAGATAGTTTAGGAGGGAGAATATATGCAGGTCCCCTTTCAGATATAAATCTCGGCTGGCTGTGAACAGTTTGGATATGACAAGTGGAAAGGGGCCAATGTAGCAGGAGAATGATGCTGGAAAAACGATAGATCTTTGGCACACAGACGAAGCCTGCTGGGATCAGCTGAGCTACAAAGTTCCCAGTGGGGAGCTGTGTAGCACAGCCCATCACCGCAGGCCTGCTGTCACCAACCATCAGCTGATTGGCACTGACAGCAAGCATCCCTTGACATTGCCAAGGGGCTCCCTGCTGTTCTTTGGCAACATTATTATTATTATTATTATTATTATTATTATTATTATTATTATTATTACAGTGGTACCTTGGGTTAAGTACTTAATTCGTTCCAGAGGTCTGTTCTTAACCTGAAATTGTTCTTAACCTGAAGCACCACTTTAGCTAATGGGGCCTCCTGCTGCTGCCACGCTGCTGGAGCACAATTTCTGTTCTTATCGTGAAGCAAAGTTTTTAACCTGAAGCACCATTTTTGGGTTAGCAGAGTCTATAACCTGAAGCGTCTGTAACCTGAAGCGTATGTAACCCGAGGTACCACTGTATTTATTAAATTGGTATACCACCCTTCCTCTGAAGATCACAGGGTGGTTCACAACATAAAAATATAAAATGGGGACACTAAATACACAATAAAACAAAAGCAAACCAACAAGGCCCCCTCTCACAAACGCATTAAAAGGCCTAGCCCTAGATAAACGTTTTCACATGGTGTATAAAAATATGTGATGAAGGCACCAGGTGAGCCTCCCTGGCCATTCCACAAATGGGGAGCCACCACAGAAAAGGCTTGTTCTCATGTTGGCTGCCCTCTGGATCTCTCTGAGAGCCAGTGTGGTGTAGTGGTTAAGAGCGGTAGTCACGTAATCTGGGTAACCGGGTTCGCGTCTCCGCTCCTCCACATGCAGCTGCTGGGTGACCTTGGGCCAGTCACACTTCTCTGAAGTCTCTCAGCCCCACTCACCTCACAGAGTGTTTGTTGTGGGGGAGGAAGGGAAAGGAGATTGTTAGCCGCTTTGAGACTCCTGAAGGGGAGTGAAAGGCGGGATATCAAATCCAAACTCTTCTTCTTCTTCTTCTCTCATGGAGGAGGCACACAAAGAAGGGCCTCAGGTGATGATCACAAGGTCCAGGGGCATTCCTTGAAGTAATGCAGTCCATGTTTCCACCTGTACCCACACCTGAGGCCAGGTACAACATCCGGTGTGGGAGAACGGGGCATGGCTTGGGGGAGATTATTATTGTTTTACTTATTTACATCTATTTGACACTTCTTCTTTTTTTTACAAAAGCGACCCACTCTGAAACCAAGTATTATTTATTCAAAGAATTTATATACGGCTTAACATCCATAGTGTCTAAGTGGTTTACAAAGAGACACCTTTGAAAAGGCCTCTTCTCATGTTGCCATCCTCTTGGAGGCAGCACAGTGAGAAGGCCATGGACAAGAAGGGCAGGGCCTGAGTAGGTTCATGTGGAGACAGGCGGCCTCCTTGAGGTACTGGGGTCCTGAGCTGTATTAGGCTTCATAGGCCAAAACTGGCACTTTGAATTGAACCTGGAAATTTATTGGAAGTCAATGCAACTGTGACATGATTGGTTTCGCATGCTTAGATCATCTTGCCCCAAGTTAGCAACTTGACCACCTAACTCTCCACCAGCGGCAGTTTCATACCTTCCAATACAAAGTGCACCAACAGCAGGGCATTGTCTTTTGGTGCTGCACTCCTGTGTGAGTCACATGACCCATGTGAGATCCGCCCCCAAAAGTGATTTTTGGGGGGCACAGCACCTCAAAACACTCGTTTTGGGGTGTTGTGCAAGATTGCTGCGCCCAAACACACACTGCCATCTCAGAGTTTAATGCTGTTCTGAAGTGGGGACAATGGAACCCTCTGTTGATTCCCAATGATGGCTTTTCTATCTCTATTCTTAATTCAGAATGACAAAGCCTGAGGAGAACAAAGGCATTAGTGGATAGATCTTTAATTTCTTTTCAGGGGAAGGGGGGGGGAAGCAAATGGAAAATCTCTGCGAAAGCGTCAGGACTATGCTGCCATTTGCATTTCTGGTCACAGATATTTTTGTTTTCCACCGTGATGTCGGTCAGAATTTAGTCATTTAACTTTTCTGCACCTCAGACTCAAGGCAGCATCCAATCTGTTTGAAGTGGTGGATTTTGCAGTCAGCCCTGGCAACGTTCCAGCAGACTGCAGGCCCTGCGACGACTCAGACACCAAAAAAAGCTGCAAGTGGGAGCAGCATGTGTGCACACAGTGTGGTGCTTTGAAAGGCTGTTAAAGGGGAAGTTGCTCCATCTTTTGAAGGTTGCCCTTTTATCTTTGGAATCTCACAATTCTGTGTTGAATTACAAACCAGATGAAGGATTTGGGGTGGGAGGTGTTGGTGTGTGTGTGTGTGCATGTGTGTGTGTGTGTGTGTGTGTGTGTGTGTGTACCCCGGACATTTAAAATTTGGGACCTTGTTCCTCTCATTTCCCCCCTCTTCACATACACACCCACATAACTACAAATCACTCTCTCCCTTTAGCTCAGCTACAAGGTAACATGTTTCTTTCATGCAAACAGATTTCAAAAAGATTACTGCGGAATATAAGTGGTGAAATGGATTGCACAGGCTAAGGAAAGAAAGATGGAAAGTGGGGACCACAAGTCAATTTTGCTGAGGTATTCAAAGAACAAGAGATGACTGTTGGGTCATCATTCTTTTTAGCAACCACAACACATCAGCGACTACATCTCCGAATACCAGGCATGAGCAACAATTTCGCTCCCTCAACAACCCTCCAAGGTACGCTGCCAGGGTCTTATTTCACAAAGGAGAACAGAGCAAAACATTGAGGGCCTATTTCCATGGGGTGGCTCACATGCTCAGGGCTCGGTCCTGTATACCTGAAGGAGCGTCTCCACGCCCATCATTCAGTCCGGACACTGAGGTCCAGCTCCAAGGGCCTTCTGGAGGTTCCCTCACTGCGAGAAGCGAAGTTACAGGGAACCAGGCAGCGAGCCTTCTTGGTAGTGGTGCCCGCCCTGTGGAACACCCTCCCATCGGATGTCAAAGAAATTAACAAATATCCAATTTTTAGAAGACATCTGAAGGCAGCCCTGTTGAGGGAAGCTTTTAATATCTGATGAATTATTGTATTTTAATGTTTTGTTGGAAGCCACCCAGAGTGGCTGGGGAAACCCAGCCAGATGGGCAGGGTATAAATATGTTGTTGTTGTTGTTCTTGCAAAAGCAGTTGTCTGAGGGGCAACAGCTGAGGTGGGGCTGAAGCCCACACTTCAGATGTTGTTGAACTGCAATTCCCATCATTCTAGACCATTATCCCTGCTGGACTACTATGGAAGGAGGAGGAATTCTATTCAGTTTGCATTTAAAGGTGTGCCTACACAATCTGCACTTTTAGAAACAATGAGAACTGAAACACAGCCATCCTGTGCTTGTGAAAAAATTGACTCGTGAAAGCAAATCATCATCATCATCCTTCAAAATTTGCACTTCTCTGAATTTCGCAATGCACTTCTTCAGCAACACAAAATGTACAAAGAAGCATCTACTGAGGTAAACTGTCCATAAAAATGCACATGATAGTGAAATTAACATACAAACTTGCATTATTTTAGGGAAAACTGCTTTTTTAAAAAGCCATATACACTAGGCAAAATTGCATACAAATGTGTATAGTCAGAGAAATTGGCATTGAAATGCTTATAAACCTTCATGAGGACTTTTTAAAAAATCGCAAACAGATGACAACTGAACTTAAGCTTGGAAAAACAAGAAACTGTAAGAAACCAAAACTGACAACCTAGCAACATGAAATATATTTTGAGTCAATGCAATCCAGTTCAGCCAAGCCACACAATTATCTTCCATATGGTTTTAAAGCCAAGGCCTCCACAAAACTAGAAATGTGGCAATCCTTAACATGTTTGCGGTCTCCCACAGGATACTTACTGCAACTTACATCCAAGTTTGCTATTTCTGTTGGCTGCCAAACACTCAAATTCAATTGTGTTTTTGGTAAATAAAATAAAATAAAATAAAATAATAAAATAAAATAAAATAAAATAAAATAATTATCTAGCAGGATTAAGGCCCTACAGCAGGTGTTCCAATTAGTGTTGTCTCCAATTTTCCAGGTGTCCATGGGCACCGAGTCTTCCTGAGTCTTCCTCGCTCCCTTTCCTCAGGCTACACTCCTCTTGCTTCTTTGCCTCACCTCTTTCAAGTCAAACTAATATGGCAACCCCCTATTGTGAATTAAAAGCAATACAAACATCTCTCTTTACCAACAGCAAACCCACTGCGCGCTTACTTTCTCTGGTACAGTATAAGGCAGCTTTCTATGTTTCTTCCTAGTGGGCAGATATGTGAGGAGATCAAACATGGCTGCCACTTTGAACTGAGCCTGTAGTAAGTGTGGGTGGTTTTCAACTAAGCCTTGCTCAGAGAAGACCCATTGACATTAATGGACATGTTATTTTCAGTGTGCCTACTGCCGGCAGAAAGGGACGTGGGTGGCGCTGTGGTCTAAACCACTGAGCCTCTTGGGCTTGCCAATCATCAGCAGTTTGAATCCATACGAAGGGGTGAGCTCCTGTTGCTCTGTCCCAGCTCCTGCCAACCTAGCAGTTCGAAAGCATACCAGTGCGAGTAGATAAATAGGTACCGCTGCGGCGGGAAGGTAAGTGGTGTTTCCATGAGCTCTGGCACTTGTCACGGTGTTCCATGCACCGGAAGTGGTTTAGTCCTGCTGGCCACATGACCCGGAAAGCTGTCTGTAGACAAACGCTGGCTCCCTCGGCCTGAAAGCAGAGATGAGCACTGCACCCCATGGTTGAATTCAATTGGACTTAACCATCCAGGTGTCTTTTACCTTTACTGCCAGTAGAACCTAGTTCAATACCACCCAAAATGTATTCACTATTCACAATAGTCTTCTCTCTTCTATCACAACTTAGCAAATTCCAGGCCCAAAAAGTATGTGCAGACTGGTGTCCATGACTACCACAAGAGTAAGTCTGTTTCAGAGAGAGAGAGAGAGAGAGAGAGAGAGAGAGAGAGAGAGAGAGGGATGCCTCAGGCAGGCCCTCCGAATGCCCCTGTTTTCCAGTGACAGCCCCAGATTTACAGAAGCTATTCCAGTTTCTGATTTCATCCCAGAATGTCCCACTTTTCCTTAGGACTTCCCTATTTTCATTGGAGAAATGTTGGAGGGTATGGCCTCAGGTACGACAGAAGTAATATATGGAATTCCCAGCATCTATTTCCTGCATGGTAAGAAGCCAAGGTCTCCCTAAGCTTGATACAGGCCATAACCAATCTCCACAACTCCCTAGTCAAAACCCAGGGGATCTAATTTCGAAGCGACAAAAAAGATTTTCCTAGTATGGTCGCAAAAACTGTGCCTCATCCATTATACATGGGGAACAGGCTGTGCTTCTCTGAATTCATTACTCCATTCCAGCCATCACCATTCCACAAAGAGTACATCATACATCAGCCCAAGAGATGTAACATTTATTTGTAATGTAACTCAGGAGTTGATGCTAGAAAACCAAGTTTTAATATGCAGTGGTGTTACTGTGAGTGTGTTGTGTACGTGAGTATTTCTTTTCCTACAATTACTGCTGTAATGCCATGATTTTTATTTTTATTTTTAAAAAAAAACATGTTTATGGGCTCATTTAGATACCCACAATCTTATACCTTTGGTGTTTATTTCTGGTTGACTTTAACTGGTGTTTAAGTGACCCCAATACTTTAACTGTATTATGCAATCACATTCCATACATGCTCATTATAAGGACCAGGATTCATCCTGAGAGATATTGGTTGTCATTTTCTTTCTTTTCATACATTTGTGTGTATATATATATATATATATATATATATATATATATGCAGGTTTTGGTGTCCTCGGGTGTCTTCCCGTGTAAAAGTTGGGGTGTCTGGGCGACGTTTCGACGAGGTCTCACTCGTCATCTTCAGGCTGGTGCTTTCGGCTTCTTGTTACTGGAACAGAGCAGGATCTCAGTGTTTGAGTTCCTATAAATACTGTTGAGGAGGTGTGGTGTATAGCCTCCAATGTTCTGGGCCGAGAGGAAGTTCCCAGGCTAGTGTGCCTTTTCTTCTTTTGTTCCTTAATTGCTTGAGGGATATCTTAATTTTTTTGGGGCCCCCAAGAGAGTGGGGCCCTAAGCTAAAGCTTGTTTAGCTTATACGCAAATCCGGCACTGCTCATTCCCCATCTTTGGATAGCCATCAAGTTTCCCTGTTTACTTGGTTGCATATCTTTTGCATACCCTCCAACACCCCACATTCAAAATCAGAATGTTCATTTTTTTTGGTCTTGAGCTCTCACGCGAACCAGCCGATATATACAAGAGTGTGAAACAAAACAACGAGCATCATTTGGTCCCAAGATCTGGCATAAGCCAGCTGTGTGCTGGACCAAAAAAACCAGGGTGGATTCTGTGATTCCAGGATGTCCTGCTGAAATCAGGAAGGTTGAGAGGTATGGCTTTTGGGAGAAGTCCACAGCTCAATAATAAAGCATCTGCTTTGCATGCAGAAGCTCCCAGGTTCAATCCCTGATATCTCCAGGTAAAGCTGGATAAAAGAAACCCTTTTCAAACCCTGGAGAGCCACTTTTCCCTTTTCAAACTTTTAAAATTATTTATTTGAAGCTCTGCAAGCCTGTCTGCATCTCAACGCAAAAAGAAGGCAATATAAAGGACAAAGGGAAATGGAATCTAAACAGGGAGCGGGGATTGTTACACACTGTGTATCACCATCATATTATTTCACAACACATCTCAGAAGATTTCGTGGAGAAATGGAAGCATATTGCACCTCTGCTTATTTTGCACAGCAAAACGCCACAACTTATTTGTCCAAGTACAGAATTATGCATGCCGTGTTAGGTAGCAGAAACTTTTAACCAAATTGTGGAAACAGAGAGATTATTGCAAGACCTACTTGCTATGCTAGTATCACATTGGGTGAAAATGCTAGCTCATTTTCTGCCCCGGAACTCAGTGTGCACAAGAATCACAAGTTTACTGTATTCAGGGACCATGGAGGCAGAAGAGGCTGTCTCCCATCAAGTCAGACCTATGGATGTAGGAAGGCATCATTTTCCATTCCATCCTGTATTCAACACCCACAGCTGTATTCCCCTCACAGAGCTCCAATTCCCAGAGTTCCCTGAAAAAAGGAAACCACTCTGGGAATTGTAGCTTTGAGAGGGGGAACAGGGGTCTCCTAATAACTTTAAGCACCATAGAATTCCCATGATTCTTTGGTGGAAGCTGTGACTATCCAAGCAGTATAATAGTGCTGAACAAGTACAGTGTGGGTGTGTTCCAGTTACAGATGGGTAGCCGTGTTGGTCTGCCATAGTCAAAACAAAAAAATTCCTTCCAGTAGCACCTTAAAGACCAACTAAGTTAGTTCTTGGTATGAGCTTTCGTGTGCATGCACACTTCTTCAGATACGTATCTGAAGAAGGTATCTGAAGAAGTGTGCATGCACACGAAAGCTCATACCAAGAACTAACTTAGTTGGTCTTTAAGGTGCTACTGGAAGGAATTTTTTTGTTTTGAGTGTGGGTGTGGCTGCAGTTAAAGTGTGATTTTTCCTGACTTTGAATCAACACATAGAAATTAGCATCTCCAAATTTTAGGCAACAATATCTCCTCTCTTGACCGCACCCCCCCTACTGTGATGGCCACCCTACTGTTTTGTACAAGTAATTTGGAAGTAAAGCTCTTTGAATTCAAGAGGGCTCACTCCCAAAGTAAGTGAGAACCGAAACACAGCCTAAACAACAGAATATCAGATACTATCAGATACAGCAATGCTCATTACACTTGCATTACACAGCTGCTGCAACTGTTCCAATTTGTCTCTGACCTCTAATGGCCTTCTGCACGAGATAGGAAAAAACCCGTTTTCCTATTCCACAGATCATTGTCTTCCAGTTTGTAAATTCTTCCATGCTCCCACATCAAACACTATCTATTGTGCAATGAGAGGCTTTCCTGAGGCTATTCAGCAATTGTCTGCCACAATTTGGCAGCTATTTGCTCATTACCCCACCCCACCTCTGACTTGCGTACCTTCAGCAAGCTCAGAGCAACGAAATGTGCATTGGAAACCCAGTGCATGGCATTTAGGTGTACTACGTGCTCTGCGGGGCCAGCTGTACCCTTTTGAGAAAGCTTGGCAAACAGCACAAACCTTCGGGGCAGAAGCACAGGCGACGGAGAGAATGCTATCCAAAAGTACAGGCGTGTCACTAGCTGAAGAACAGTCCTGCAGTCAAAACAAAGAATACAGCCACCTGCAGAGTTTTTTCTCTCTCCATGTCTCGACATAGTGCCCTGCTGTAAGGCGCTAAGAATGACCTGGCCACACCAGCACTCTGCCCTCCTGCGACTGGCTTTCAGAAGCGTATCTGCATACTGAAGGCAGAACAACATAACCCAGAGCCGAGGGCCTTCTGGCAGTTCCCTCGCTATGAGAAGCGAAGTTACAGGGAACCAGGCAGAGGACCTTCTCAGTGGTGGCGCCCACCCTGTGGAATGCCCTCCCATCAGATGTCAAAGAAATAAGCAACTATCTGACGTTTAGAAGACATCTTAGGGAAGTTTTTAAGGTCTGATGTTTTAATGTACATATTTTTAATCTTTTGTTGGAAGCCGCCCAGAGTGGCTGGGGAAACCCAGCCAGATGGGTGGGGTATAAATAAAATGTTGTTGTTGTTGTTGTTGATGATGATGTTTAGGGTTAGTAGCCCTTGATAGCCTTAAGTCAACATGATTTTGTCTTAAGGGCACATCCAGACTTTCTTTCACTCCACGTTTCAAAGCGTTGATTGTGCTTTAGGCATTGGGAAAGCCTTTGTTTGGATGGAGGGGAGGTTGTAGCCTCCACCTGCCCCTCCTCATTAAGGGTATCTTGTTAAAGGGATCCGGGGGTGTGGATTCTGTCTGATGCCCAGACGTGGGCTAGGGCCATGCCACTACCCCAATGGAGACCCCTCGGGGTGCCCCTAATTGATGCAAGTCATAGGGCTCCTCCTATTGGTGGTTTACCCTTAGATGGACTCCCTGAAGATGGGCAGGAGTGTAATATAGCCTGGCTTCACCCCAATGCCTAAGTCACATCTGTAACCAATAAAGCTGTGGCCTATTTGAACCCATAAACCAAAATACTTGTGCCTGTGTGTTTATTATCCATCAGGGAACTGCAGGTTGCAGGGCCTTGGCACGCAAAGCTCCATGTCCCAGCAGCCCCCCCCCCTTGTGAAAAACCACTCTTTACTGCTGAATCAGAGCAAACGGCAATCCACAGAAAAACCCAAATTGCTTTTTGTTCCAATTCAGCGCTAAAGAACAGGTTTTTCCCGGGGAGAGCATCAAGGCAAGACAGAAGAGCTTGGATGTGGTACTTTAAAGGGTGGACCTCGTCCTAAAAAGCATGGTGCAAAAGGTAGGCATGCATGTTCTCTAATCCTCTTTTAGAGCCACTCAAACTGTTGGCCTCCATAACATTTTGTGGGAGCAAATTTCATTGTTTAAGTATGTGCTATGTGAATGAGCGCACAGGTGCTCCCGCTGTCTCAATTTACTAGGGCTATAATCTGTATTTTCTGGGATCTATCCGTTAAAGTAAACTACAGCTATGAGGACCGATATCAGACTGCAAGAAAATAGGTAAGTAAACTGTGGAACTCACTCCCACGGCAAGCGGTGGTGGCCACCAACCTGGCCATCTTTAAAAGAGAGGATTGGACAAATTCATGGAGAATAACGCTATTGAAGACTACTAACTGCTATTGCTCTGTTCTGCCTTCAGAGTCAGAGGCAGCACAGGTTAACCTCCCCAGGTTACATTCCAAGACACTGCATGTTTAAGCGCAATCACGTATAATTGAAACACCATTGGAAAAGCCTGCAAACATCCCATTCCGCCCCCACCCCACTGCCCCTTTTGGTGACTTTTCAGGTCACTTCTGGCTTCAGCACAGTCGCATACATATCAAATGCGCCTAAAACATTGCAGCCTGTACTGTTTCTGAATACCAGTTGCTGGAAAATGCAGGAGGGAAGCACGTCTGGCCACTTTGGGAACAGAACGGTGGACCTGATGCACCTACTGTGGCCTGGAAGGTGTGTTATAGAATTGGGCAAAAGGATAATGCAATTTTAATGGTACAGTTATGAAATGAAGAAGTGTCAATTATATTAATTTGCAACTATACAAAATTTATCTGTGATGGGCTGCTTGATCCTTTGGAAACCAATATTATTCTTTTTTAAAAAAATAATAATTCTATTTATATATTACAAAAAGAATCATGTGGGGTGTGGGGAGTAGCCAGTGACTTTTGGAAGGAGAATTAGGGAGTTATGAGCCTGTACCTATTTTTATCTGTGGACATACTGATGGGGTGGGTGACTGGCTGGTTGGGTTGTTGCAACAGCATAACAGTTTCTGGCGAATTACTCCCACAAAACACATCTGTGCCTGGAAGAAACACAACTACTAAACAACAACAAAAGTACTATTAGGATCTGCCTCACCGTGGGCCCTTTTTGTTCTGGCTTCTAGTGCCATGTTCTTGTCAAGTCAACTTAAGGCAACAAAAATCCAAACCGATCCTTGCCCATTAAAACCCCATTGGCGGCATTATGCATGTAGCTTTTTTCAAGTGGAAGAGACTGCAATGCATTTTTTAAAAGTTTTTTTTTAAAAAAAAATTGTTACTTTGTCTTCTCAAGATCAGCTTTAATAAATTATCACCCTTTAGCTCAAAATACAACTTTTCTCATGGTTGTGTATCTGTGAAAGCCCACCTGCTGGGAAGCAAAGGAAATATTCACATACTCCTTAACATCTTCTTCTCTCTGACATGCTGCATGGTGCTAA
Organism: Podarcis muralis; assembly: GCF_964188315.1. NCBI lineage: Eukaryota > Metazoa > Chordata > Lepidosauria > Squamata > Lacertidae > Podarcis > Podarcis muralis. The sequence goes on along the minus strand of NC_135669.1, from coordinate 35,447,521 downwards.
GAGTTCATTTGGGGATAAGTTTATTCTAAATGGGAAATAAACCCCCAGGAATAAATTTGCAAGCCATCCCTGTTTGTTTTAGAAGGGATTAACAAGACCAATATGATACAATGAATCACCATGGGCTCACAGGAGCCCAAAAGGTCAGGTCTGCCTGAAACCTGGTTGAAATAAGCCTTAATGGCCATTGGTTGAGGTGCTATGATGTCATGGAGTGCTCACCCATTCAGAAATGGTCTGTACCTAATTCACATGGCAAAGGACTTCCCTGTGGTTCTCTGCCAATATTTATATTATACTTGTGATGACCCAGGGACAGACAGCTCTGGGGAACTCATTCTGGGCTGCTAGCCTTAACCCACATACCTGGGAGCAAGTCCCATTGAACAAAACATAGTAGTGACAATATAATTGGTTACACAAATTCATGGAACATAATGCTATCAGCAGCTACTAGACAGGATACCTATGCTCACACTCCACTATTGCATGTGTTATAGCAGTTTGCAGGGAATCACAGGTGAGAAGAGTGCTGAACTAGATGAGTCCTGGTGCACCATAATTCTTCTTATGCTCTTATGAAAATGGTAAACATGCCTAGGATTTTGCTGTTAGAATTTTGTTCCCGTCTTCACCCCCATCACACACACCCAGTTAAAATGAACTCAAGTTTGCAACATCTGCAGCACTAGAAACGTCACATCACTAATCTACTAATCTGCACAGTGGTGTGGGAGGGAGAGGAAGCAGATATGCAGAAGCACATTTCAATGTAGCTCATCTGCTAAAATGGAAAAAAACAACAACACCCTGCTTTGTTTCATACATCTCTGTCACACAGTCCCAACTCATGCCAAAAAATCTCACCAGGAACAGAGGTGGAGAGTTCTGCCAAGCACACTGTTATGATGAATGGAAGTTGGATTGGGAAAACCTTTTAAGGTGAGGACTGTTGTACCTCCAGCTCCTTCCATCATAATTCTAAAATTGTACACAGTTTTCTCAGGCCATCTTTCCCCCCCCCCCCACTTGATTTGCTCATGTGTAGGTTTCTTTTAAAAAAAAAAAAAAAAAAGTTGGTTCAGAAATAGCAAATTGAATCAATGGAACAATCTTTTTGAGTCTGCTATCCACTTGAGCCAACCATCTGCTTTCTGCGTCTCGACGTCTTCCAGGGGATGTGTAATATTGATTGGAATCTGGCTCTCTCTCTCTCTCACATGAAATATGAACCTTCTTTTCCAGACAGTTCAAAGCTGGGATACAGCTAGGAACAGGAATGGGAGGACCTGTCCATTTTGGTTCTCATATTTTCTCATTTCTCCATTCTTCAATTCAGTTCCTCAAGCTTCTACAGCAATTTATTTATTTTTTATATAAAGGCAAATTCTTCAGGAACATTATTCAGCATTTTAGTGCAAATTTCTCTCAGTAAAAATACTCCCCCCCTATGTACACATTTCTTCTAATATGATGAATTTTTGTATGTTATTTTACTCATTTTTTCATTGTGATGCACATTTCCCTCTAAATTACGCATTTCTGTGACACCTCTGGATCTGTTGTAAGAGGACAGGAAGGTGGCTGAGGACAGACTGAGCTTTGGTGCCCCATTCACCTTAATGGATGAACCTCAACTGGCCTTCCCTCTGATCTTTAACACAAAGTTCTTGATGACACCACTTGCAAGGAAAGTATTTTGCTTTCCTCTTTTGTAATAGATCAAGCAAGCACTTTTCTAGAACCACCACCTGAAGTTCATTTCTGAATGAAGCATTTTATTTGATTCCAGACAATTTGCCCCATGAGAGAGATCCTGTATGCTTCTTCAATCAAAGGAAAATCACTGCACAGACAGTGTGCGAGAAAAATGTGTTTCAAATATACCAGACCTCCTCAGGGGGGTTGTACTTCCACCAGCCGCCATGATGACTCAGCCTACAAAAACATTAACTCTATTCTGATGATCTTATCTTGCCCAATTCCAAACTTTGGGGTTCATCTGTCTTCCTGTACACATGTGATGCTCTAATTTCACTTTTTTTGTTTCCAACACGGTTGGACAGGCCGTGCTAATAGAAATGGAGAAGTTTTCCAGTGTTCTCCTCAGATTGAGCACAGGCTCAGGAGTGGGAGTCTCTTTCTGCCCACTATCATGCAGTCTAATGGCACACCTCTTCTCCATTTATTTGAATGAGGACAGACAGGCAGATACTGTACGGAGAGGTTGGATCACAGGGAGGAATGGCAATCTGCCTGCGAAGGATCCATCCCCTCTGATTTTTCCCCAGCAGAGTCTCACTCCCCCCCAGGAGGGAAAGGGGAATGAGGCTCCCAAAATATGCAGCAGAGGCAAAATCAGAGGATGAGGGAGGAAGACTGATCTTATTCTATCCCCATAGCTTTAACCAACAAGCGCTTCTTTGTTTTAATTGTATTTGTTTTGCCAAAATCTTGCAAGGGCATTCCACTTTGGAAACCAGGGCTGAAAAGAGGGTGAACACAACAGACAAATGAAGCAGGTGGGCATTGTGGTTCTTACACTTGTCTTCCCCATGAGTCACTTGAAAGTTGCCAATGATCTCGGTGAACAGCTTAAAAGATTTTTCTGCCTGTTGTAGCAATTGAAATGTGCTGTGCTCGACGATGTATGATTTTAAGCGTATTTTTAATTGCCAATTTTTAAAATTGTGTTTTATGGCGTTACAATCTGTGTTATATAGAACTCAAATTGCAACACAGCAAAATGCAATGGAAGAACTGAAAGAAGCAATAAAAAATACAATTAAAAATCAAAATGACTATTTAAAGCAGACATGACACAAGACACCTGACTTAACCTAAAAGAACACTGGCGAGCCACAGACCACAATTTGGGAACTCCTGCAATACAGCCCGTTATGCACCTAAGTACTTATTCATGTGACAAAATCATCAGACACGTGCCAGTATGCAAATTCTATATAAATGAAGGATTGCTCTCACTCGTAATCCTTTCCTATGGCATACAGCCAACATGATTTTGGTTTAGTTGGTTGACAGCTCTCCAAGCCTGCGGCATCTGGGTTGGATCTGCTTTTTCAAAACTCTTGCTAGTCTCCAAATATCACACAGTACATCCCAATCCTTTTACTATTAACTGCTACACTCAATTCACATTTGGAGTTTTAAGACTTTCAGAACACAAGAAGCAAGATGGCTCCAAGAACAGCAGACTATGCAAGGCCTCAAAAGTGCTGATGTTTCCATTCCATTCTAAGTAATCTAGAATAAGATATTGGCTACATCTTTCACACTTCATGTGGAAAGTATCTGCAATTAAGCTGTTGGAAAATCTGATTGTTCTACTAGAGATTGCATGGGGAGCTGGAAAGGATTGTTCAGCCACTTGCCATCTTTAAAGTGTTATGATTTATCCTCATCGTATCTCTCTTGGAATATCCTAATGCCTGCTCCTCACCTTTCCCATATCCTATGGAGAACAGCCACAGAATCATATAATTGTAAAGGTGGAAGGGACATTGAGGGTCATCTAGCCCAAACCCTTGCAATGCAGGAATCTTTTCCCCAACGCAGGGCTCAAACCCATGACCCTGAGATTAGGAATTGCATGCTCTACCGACTCAGCTTTTCCAGAAGAGATAAGATCTGCAATGGACAGAGGTCAGTAGGAGCTCCATTGTCCCTTCCCAATTTCTCCACTTGTTTCTGGGAGATTTTTTCTGAATTCTCCAGTCATAAAGACTGGCCGACACACCAATGTGACGAGTAACTTATAACCAGAATCTTAATGTGGGTAAATCTGAATTCACAGATTCTCGTTGAAATGCCTGCTATTTCACATCATGCTGTTCTGCAACCAACCTGATTGGTAGTGAAGGGTCTCCAGCATCCCACCAGTCCTTCGGTGGGCTAATGTACATGCACCACAGTTCCCAACTGTATCCATGGGCTGAATTTTCATAGCGCTGAACCTCAAAGGTGTCCTGCTTGATATTGTCAATAGAAGGAAGAATGACTCTTTTCCTGTTTTCCTGGATCCGTGAAAGAACAGGCTCAGCCCTGAAAAGGAAAGCAAAACAGCTTTGAAGGACGTAGGCGTATCGATCCTAACTGGGGTGGGAGATGAGGAGTGGCAGCTGCTCCTTCGCTTCTGAAGGCCTACCTGCCCACATCGCCTAGGGCAAAAGGTAGGTGCTTGTGGATTACTGCAGCCGTGCCGTGGGGTTTCCCCCAGACAGACCCCTAGGAACGCCACACTCATCGCTGAATGACATAAGAACTTTGGACTGTTGAGTAAAACGAAATTTCAAACCTAGTACGGCAATAGATTCTGACAGGATATAAATAGAATCATCTATGTATGATATTTGCATTTGAAATGTAATGAGATGCATCAAAATTCCGACAACCTGCACAACCATAACCATATGAGTGCAAGGCTTCTTCTTTTTCTTTCATTTTCTTTTTGCGTTCAGGGCTTTTACACAGACTGCTTCAGGGAAGGTATTTACAGTGGCTATGTCTACTCAGAAGCAAGCCCCATCGAGTTCAGTGGGACAGCCCCCCCCCCCCAATTAAGAGAGTACAGAATTACAGCCTAAATCCATATTTGGTGTTCATTTGCCTGATTTGATTTATACACCCTGCCCTTAACAGTCCCCTGTTGTCAATGTGCCCCAAAGCTTTCCTCTGCTTTTGTGAAGATGAGAGACCGTGTACTTGAGTCACCTTGAGATAACACGAAATGTAGGTAGCTGAAACGCTAAGCCCTTCAGCAGCATCACCCGCTGTTTTCACAAAGCTTTTATGATGGTGTTCTTAGGATCGTAATAATAATAATAATAATAATAATAATAATAATAATAATAATTCTTATTGCGACTGTGAACACTGAGTGGGGGGGGGTAACTTAAGGAAGGCCACATCTGCATCACATTTTAAAAGCACCATTATACCACGTTAACAGTTACAGAGTCAGGGAGCTATTGTTTGTTAAGGGTGGAATTGTTAGGGTTGTTGAAAGTTATGTGGAGACCCCCATTTGTCTCACAGAACTACACTTTCCAAAATTCCCTGGGGAAAGGGATTGATTGCTAACCATTCTAGAAATTGTAGCTCAGTAAGGGGAGCGGAGTCTTCTAACAACTTGGGAACTGTTGCTGCTGCTGTTGTTGTTGTAATAATAATAATAATAATAATAATAATAGATAATGTGCAACAACAATAATAAATGTGTATGCCATCCTTCATTTGTATATCTCAGGGTGGTTCACAACATAAAACTACAAGATAAAAAAGACAAAATGCATAATAAGAACAAATCAATAATCCCCTTCCCCCCTTAAGCCAGCATGGTGTAGTGGTTAAGAGCGGTGGATTTGTAATCTGGTGAACCGGGTTCGCTTCCCCGTTCTTCCACATGCAGCTGCTGGGTGACCTTGGGCTAGTCACACTTCTCTGAAGTCTCTCAGTCCTCACTCACCTCACAGAGTGTTTGTTGTGCGGGAGGAAGGGAAATGAGATTGTTAGCCGCTTTGAGACTCCTTAAGGGGAGTGAAAGGCGGCATATCAAGTCCAAACTCTTCTTCTCTTCTTCTTAAACTACAGTTCCCATAAATCTTTGTGAGAAGTATTGACTATTAAAGTAGTATGCATATGATTCTATAATTCTACCCCAACCCCAACTTCAAAATCTTGGTGGAAGGTGTGTGTTTAAATTTGGGGGCCCCTTCATAGCTTCCATTTGGTTCTGAACATCTACCTTGCGCACATACATTGGAATTCAGAAAGGGTCACTGATCTTTTTGAGGTCCCTTCTATATCTTATGGCTTTGAATAAAGCAATGGATTTCCCCATTTAGATTCATGTGCTCCATCCCCATAACCATCTTGGCTGTGAGACTCAGAAGACCTGCTCCCTGCCTTGCAGGCCTTTCCCCACCTGACTGATTCCAGCTACGAAAGGTGAGGCTGAAGACCCAGGTGAGCTTCCACAGCCGCTGCCCGCCATGAACCACCATTGGCAGGATCAGCAGCAACAGCAGCAGATACGTTCCATGCTTGCGATGACATTTCATCTCATAGAATCATAGAGTTAGAAAGGACCTCCAGTCCAAACCTCTACAACGGAATTTAGAATCCCTTACGGGGATCAAACCTGCAACCGTGGAGCTGTCTGCACCACATTCTAACCAACTGAGCCATTTATTCCCTTGCTAATTATGCTGTTCTAAATGCACATTTTATATTTGACTTCCTTCTCTGATGTTTTATTCTGGATTGTTTTATTTGATGTAGGTTGTAAACAGCTTTTAGATAAAAGGTAAAGGTAAAGGCACCCCTGCCCGTACGGGCCAGTCGTGTCCAACTCTAGGGTTGTGCGCTCATCTCACTTAAGAGGCCGGGAGCCAGCGCTGTCCGGAGACACTTCTGGGTCACGTGGCCAGCGTGACGAAGCTGCTCTGGCGAGCCAGCACCAGCGCAGCACACAGAAACGCCATTTACCTTCCCGCTGTAAAGCGGTACCTATTTATCTACTTGCACTTAAGGGTGCTTTCGAACTGCTAGGTGGGCAGGAGCTGGGACCGAAAGACGGGAGCTCACCCCGCCGCGGGGATTCGAACTGCCGACCACGCAATTGGCAAGTCCTAGGCGCTGAGGTTTTACCCACAGCTTTTAGATACCCCACCCCTTAAAAATATAAAGCAGTATCAAAATGAAATGAACAATAAAAACAGCAACATAATCCAAAGCAAAGTCCTGCTGTAATTGTAAAGCTCTCTGTGTAGTAAAACACAAGGGGGAATTCAATGCTCCATACATCAAAGAAGCCCTTTCAAAACACAGGAGTTCAGTCAATTATAGTGTCCTCCTTGCTCCACCTGCCTTGCATGAGTGAAAAACCCAGTTCTGAAGAACAAGTGACTTGAGCGATAATAGCATTTAGCTTAGCTCGGCGTACAGGTGCGAGCATTGAAAATAAGCCTTCTGAACACATCCTTCAGCTTTATTGTTCAAAGGAAAGCTCAGGTGACTCCACTCAAAATCTGTCTCTCCTCCACCTTGCTTGTTGTGTAGATATGCCACTATTTTACTCCTGGGTGCTTTCTGCATCTTTTTCAAGGCACACAATGAAACATGCATTATAGGCTCACGTGTCACACATATTTCAAGAAGAGCAAAGGAGATGGAATTTTCTTTTTTCCTTTTTTTTTTTTTTGAAAAAAAGAAACATAACCTGTTCTGTTGTAAAAACATAGGAAGAGGAGGGGGGGGAGCAACACTTCTCTTTCAGCACAGAGAAGTAGAAACAGCATAAAGCCCTTTCATAGCCTTGACACTCCAGAAACAGAAGCGTGTGTGTGCTGTGGAGACATTTTGCAACATGTCATTGACACAAATTAGTAGTCAATTTATTCTGGAGTGTCCATACAGTGGTGCCCGCCCTGTGAAACACCCTCCCATAAGAAGTCAAGGAAATAAACAACTATCTGACTTTTAGAAGACATCTGAAGGCAGCCCTGTTTACGGAAGTTTTTAATGCTTGATGTTTTGTTCTGTTTTTAATGTTCTGTTGAAAGCCGGCCAGAGTGGCTGAGGAAACCCAGCTAAATGGGATGGGTAAAGGTAAATGTAAAGGTACCCCTGACCGTTAGGTCCAGTCGTGACCGACTCTGGGGTTGCGGCGCTCATCTCGGTCTATGGGCCAAGGGAGCCGGCGTTTGTCCGCAGACAGCTTCCGGGTCATGTGGCCAGCATGACTAAGCCACTTCTGGTGAACCAGAGCAGCGCACGGAAACGCCGTTTACCTTCCCGCCGGAGCGGTACCTTTTTGTCTACTTGCACTTTGACGTGCTTTTGAACTGCTAGGTTGGCAGGAGCAGGGACCGAGCAATGGGACCTCACCCCGTCGCGGGGATTCGAACCACCAACCTTCTGATCAGCAAGTCCTAGGCTCTGTGGTTTAACCCACAGCGCCACCCGCATCCCTCCGATGGGCTGGGTAGAAATAATAAATTATTATTATATTATTATGTTGTACAGCATTTCTCCTTATTAAGAACTTAAGAGTTTTATCCACTGCTAGACCCATTCAAGTGAATAGGTGCGGCTAACTTAAGCTTATTACTTTTAATGGGTTTACTCTGAGTAGAACTTAGCTGGTGACAATCCGTAAGTCTAGGCAGCACCCACCCACCCCTTTATGCCAGGGTTATGTTCCAGGGCACCACACACATCTGTGAAGTCTTATCTATTTGAAACCCCTCTGAGAAAAGCCTGGAAATACCCCATTCCACCCCTTTTTGTGATGTTTCTGGGTCACTTCCGGGTTTGGCACGATGTGCATATGTGAGGCCGCATATGAACATGTGTAAATTGGCAGGTTGCCTTTACATAAGTAGAGCACTGTTGAATCAGGCCAATGGCCCAACTAACCCCGCACCCTATTCTCACAGGGGCCAACCAGATGTCCATCAGAAGGCCACAAGTGGGGCCTGAGGGTACGAGTATTCTCCCCACCTGTGATTCCCAGTAACTGGTATTCAAAAGCCCTCACTGAGTCAGAGAATCAGACAATTGTAGAGTTGGAAGGGACCCTGAGGGTCATGTCGTCCAAGCAAAGGCAAACTCGGCCCTCCAGATGTTTTGGGACTACAACTCCCATCATCCCTGACCACTGGTCCTGTTAGCTAGGGATAATGGGAGTTGTAGTCCCAAAACATCTGGAGGGCCGAGTTTGCCTATGCCTGATGTTGTCCAACTCCCTGCAATGCAGCAATATGCAGCTGTCCCATACAGGGATCAAACCTGCAACCTTGGCATTATGAGTGCCACGTGCTAAACATCTGAGGCTTCTGGGATGTCCATAGTACCTCTGGCAGAGGAGGCAGAACATCGCCACTGTGGCTCGTTGTTTTGTGGGGATTCCTGAACGATAATACAACCTTATTTCTCTCTGGCAGGGGACTCTTGTGCTATAGCACAACAAAAGTGGGACAAAAAACAACCACACCTGGAACACCTGCATTATGAAAATTTGCAGGACTGCATCAGAATGTGACAGGTGAAAGGTAAAGGTAAAGGACCCCTGACACTTAAGTCCAGTCACGAACGACTCTGGGGTTGCGGCACTCATCTCGCTTCACTGGCCGAGGGAGTCTACGTTTGTCCGCAGACAGTTTTTCGGGGTCATGTGGCCAGCATGACTAAGCCGCTTCTGGCGAAACCAGAGCAGCGCACGGAAGCGCTGTTTACCTTCCCGCCGGAGCGGTACCTATTTATCTACTTGCACTTTGACGTGCTTTTGAACTGCTAGGTGGGCAGGAGCAGGGACCGAGCAACGGCAGCTCAATTAAAAATTAAGCCAAATGTCTTCTCCAAAACTTTAGCAGATACAAAAGGCGTTGAAAGCATGGCCTTGCATAACTATCCCAATGCCATCATGAGCACAAATTATCATGAATGCACGTTTATGTCTGGAGAAGTCCCAGGAGAGGCATTTTAAATGGCTTTTTGCTGCCTCCCACTTATTCTTAGTGTGGGAGACTTAGGCTAATGTAACCATTACTAACTTAAAGGGCGGAATTCATTGTTCCACTACTACAAATTTTCCATCCATGCAAACATTGCAGTTTGACAGGTGGAATTATCTTCCTCCCCCCCCCCCACCCCCGGGTTCTGGAGGTTCTCCCACCCACCCCAAGCCAATCTTGGGGTGCACCGCAAGAAAATGGATGGAAAGCCCAGTTGCATAAGCAGAGGTCCTTGCAAAGGGCTTTCACTGGTGGGGGACGTTAGGTGAACCCCATCCAGTGTGTTCTTGGCGTGAGATCATGAGGCTGAATTTGAGACAATGAGGGGTAGGGATGGAGGGGAGAATGTGTTCTTGTTTTTACATCTTCATACAAGCCAACCCAATTTTCACTTCTCCAAATTCTGTGATACGGTTCTCCAACAACAGCAACAAATGTACAGTGGACGCTTGGGTGGTGAACCTGATCTGTGCGGGATGCATGTTCGCAACCCGCAGCGTTTGCAACCCGCAGAGGCGCGTCTGCGCATGCGCGGGTTGTGATTCAGTGCTTCTGTGCATGTGCAAAGCATGATTTAGCGCTTCTGTGTGATCCCTGAAACCCGGAAGTAACCCGTTCCGGTACTTCCAGGTTTTGGCGGGCAGGTCCATAACCCGAAAAAACGCAACCTGAAGCGTCTGTGACCTGAGGTATGACTGTACATATTATATGGAAATGCACCCAAAAAAATCATGTATGAGTGAAAATATTTTTTTGAAATGTATTGTGTTATGGAGAATTGCTTGCCCAAATACATATATTATGCAAATGCATTTACAAATGCAGCCTTAAATGGAAACAGACACCCTGGTTGCCAAACAGTGGCAAATTTCAGCAGTGGCCTGTGTGATGCTAAATTTGGCACCCACCCTGCCAATTATTATTTATTTATTTATTTATTTATTTAAAACCCACCCATCTGGCTAGGTTTCCCCAGCCACTCCGGACAGCTCCCAACAGAATATTATTATTATTAATAATAATAAAGTGATAAAATATCAAACATTAAAAACTTCCCTAAACAGGGCTGTCTTCAGATGTCTTCTAAAAGTCAGGTAGTTGTTTATTTCCTTGAAATCTGATGGGAGGGCGTTCCATAGGGCGGGCACCACTACCGAGAAGGCCCTCTGCCTGGCTCCCTGTAACTTGGCCTCTCAAAGAGAGGGAACGGCCAGACGGCCCTCGGAGCTGGACCTCGGTGTCTTGGCTAAGTGCTGGGGGTGGAGACTCTCCTTAGGTATACTGGGCAGTATTGTGCTGGCACCCCCTGCAGTGTGGCGCCCAGAGGGAATGCAGTGGTCACACTATCTTGAAGCCACCTCTGTTGCAGGATGACCAGCACATTGTTCTACTAATGAGTTAGCACTGGGGCCTTAAGTGCTTCACGTACCAGCCTGCTGTGAACTCCACGTGTGCGTCGAAGAAGCCAGTGATCTGGCCCAAGGCAACCTTCCAGCCTTCAATGCGAGCTCGGATGAGGCCTTCCCTTTTCTGATTGCGGACCACCTTCACCAGGCCAGGGTATCGCTTGTTGACATACTCTTCCAGGGGCGCCTTCAACTCCTCTAGAATGAGAAAGAGAAACCCAAAGAACTGGAGTGACACAGAGACTTTGGGAGTCAAAGCAGAAGCTGAGATGTTCTCATGTAGGACACCATCTCAATCAAAGTGCCACGTGCCAGACCAGGGTCTGTGCACACCTGGATTGAGAACCTATCATCTTGGCTTCCAATTGCATATTTAAGCCATGGTTCAGAAATTTTTTGACATAAAATACAAGAATCAGACTAGTCTACAGAACAAGAATAATAATAAAAAACCCCAAAAATAAAAACCAGGAGAAAAAGAGAAAGAAAATAACTATAAGGCCATTTAGCATAGTTATATCATATATTAAAGGTAAAGGTAAAGGGACCCCTGACCATTAGGTCCAGTCATGCCGACTCTGGGGTTGCGGCGCTCATCTCGCTTTATTGGCCGAGGGAGCCGGCGTACAGCTTCCAGGTCATGTGGCCAGCATGACTGAGCCGCTTCTGGCGAACCAGAGCAGCACACGGAAATGCCGTTTACCTTCCCGCCGGAGCAGTACCTATTTATCTACTTGCACTTTGATGTGCTTTCGAACTGCTAGGTTGGCAGGAGCAGGGACCGAGCAACGGGAGCTCACCCTGTCGTGGGAATTTTAACCACTGACTTTCTGATCGGCAAGTCCTAGGCTCTGTGGTTTAACCCACAGCGCCACCCACGTCCCTATATCATATATCAGGGTTGCCATATTTCAAGAAGTAAAAATCTGGACACAGCTGCTCAGCTACTTTGGGGCTATAGTCCAAAAAGTTGTTGAGCTTTTCCTGAGCAATCGTCCGAAGTTGTTGATCTTTCTTTGGGGGGATGGCAGTGGTGGACGGCGGGCTTCTGAAATCATCGTCTAGGAGGCAACAAGCTGCACAGCGCTTCCGCCGGGGAACAGACGAAATCCCGGACATTTACTATTTAATTAATTTCCCCTCTGGGTGACAATTTAGCACCCACCTCCCAGACATCACCGGAATTTTGCGGTACATATGGTGACCCTATTATTTATCCACACGCAGAGAGGTAGACTCTCACATCTCCCACTTACAAGCATACTTCTTCCCTCACCTTGGGAATCTCTTTCCCCCTTCTGACTGTCTGCTTCCTGTGTCTGTCCTCCTCAGTCCAAGGTAAAGGACTTCTTCCCCACTCACCCACCAGCCTTTCATCTCAACTGCTCTCACTTTTCATCTGCCCAGTCTCTCTTTGACATTCTCAAAACAAGCCATGGCAGGCCACTGTTCAACAGGTTCAGCACTCCACGTCAAATAATATACATTGGGGAAACCCCCACCCATTGAATTTCTGCCTGTTGTGAAGCTGTTAAAAGCATGGAAGTGTCACTACAAAAACCAAGGGAACAGCAACCCAACCTACTGAAACTGGCTTAATTCAATTATAAATCACTGCTGCATCACAGCAATGAACTACTTCATTGCAGTTGAAGATGGCAAATTGACTGAGGCATGATTTTCATTCAATAATTAGAAAAGACGGGGCTAATTTGAGAGAAGCACTAAATCAAAAGAGGTTTTGTTTTTTTCATTTGATGCACTTAAAAGTTATTTTCGTTCCTCACACAAAGTACTTTGCTGCAGTTAAGGCTGGGAAATATATATTAAGCATTCTTCTGCTCCAGCCCTAAACATTCACCATTTCCATTAGGAAGAGCAGCATAGAATATAGTTTGTATTTGATGTTCAACATTGGGGAAATCCAATTCCCCATTTTCGTTTTTTCACTAAAACTATAAGAGAGGCAGAGACACACACAAAGAGAGAATCCTTAGATCTTCAGAGGTGAAATGAGGGAGAAGATTTAGATACTCATCCATGTAGGAAGCCAGTTGCTATCAAGGCTGTAAAAATGGCATAGAGAAAGTGAACAGAGAAAAGTTTGTCTCCCTCTGTATGGGAAATGCATCCGGAAGACAAAAATGTATCGAGGAGTTAGTGATCTGACAAGGTTACCCTTCCTGCCTCTGTTCCTTCTCCCTCCCTTGCTCTTGTTAAGTTTTTTATGGTTTGAGAACAGTCTTCAATGTCCTGAGAACGTTGGGAGGAGGTAAACTGCCCCCCCCCCACAGCTGCCTTAATCAGTGGGGGCAGGGGATAACGCTGGGTACCTTCAGTGCCTAATTTATGTTTAAGCTAAACAAGCTATAGCTTAGGGCCCCACTCTCTTGCCCCCCCCCCCCAAAAAAAGGAAAAACAACCCTGGGTGTACATTTCTAAAATATACAATAAAAAGCAAATAAAATAAAACCTACATACAGCAACAGTGTTTTGTTTTGTGTTGTGTAGGTTCCTATGATGTAAGTACCGTATTTTTCGCTCTATAACACGCACCTGACCATAACACGCACATCGTTTTTAGAGGAGGAAAACAAGGGAAAAAATTCTGAATGAAACAGTGGATGTATCATTTTTGTGCTTCATGCTGTGGCCACAGACATGTGATCTGATGGTGAATTTGGGGTAGCTCAATGCAAAGATCCTGAGGATCCATGTGGATCCATGCTTTTTAACCACATTTTTGCACCATTGCAGCCCCAGGCAACAGTGGGTGTGTGATTTTTGGGGGGCAGGCTGCTATGTGATCTGATGGTGAATTTGGGGTGGCCCAATGCAAAGATCCTGAGGATCCATGTGGATCCATGCTTTTTAACGACATTTTTGCACCATTGCAGCCCCAGGCAACAGTGGGTGTGTGATTTTTGGGGGGCAGGCTGCTATGTGATCTGATGGTGAATTTGGGGTGGCCCAATGCAAAGATCCTGAGGATCCATGTGGATCCATGCTTTTTAACCACGTTTTTGCACCATTGCAGCCCCAGGCAACAGTGGGTGTGTGATTTTTGGGGGGCAGGCTGCTATGTGATCTGATGGTGAATTTGGGGTGGCCCAATGCAAAGATCCTGTGGATCCATGCTTTGTAACTACATTTTAAGTGGGGAGTGAAGGAAAAACACAGAAGGGACAAGAGAGCGGTGTGCAGAGAAGCAGCTGGCTAAGAAAGCAGGAGAGAGATTTTACGGGAGGGAGGAAAGAAAGGCAAAAGTTTCCACAAACCGAAGCCAGCTTTCTCTCTCCTCCTGCATGTTTTCTGGCTGCCTGCGAGGAGCACGGAGAGGAATTAGAAGGAAAGACCTCTGCTTTCCCCTCTGCTTGCCTAGAGGGGAGGGGATTTGCCTGCTCTTTGTTCCGTTTGAGCAAACACAGCAACGAAACAGAGGAGGGTGGGCAGTAAGACCCTGAGGCAGAATGCAGGAAAGCAACCACTTCCTCTTTTCAGGTTTCCCTCTCCGACACAACGCACGGTTGATTTTTGCTGATTTTTGTTCCTGCGCTCCCCTAATCGGCTCCAGGGACCCCCCCCCCACATTCGCTCCATAACACGCACAGACATTTCCCCTTCCTTTTTAGGAGAAAAAATCTGCGTGTAATAGAGAGAAAAATACGGTAATAAGCCCCGCCTGCTAGCCTGCTCCCTAAAATATCACTGGTTTGCTCATTTCGACATATAGGGTGCCTACATTCTGCATGTGCAAATGGCTTTAGATATCTTTTAGATCCATAAATTACCATATACAGTGGTGCCCCGCAAGACGAATGCCTCGCAAGACGAAAAACTCGCTAGACGAAAGGGTTTTCCGTTTTTTGAGTCGTTCCGAAAGACGAATTTCCCTATGGGCTTGCTTCGCAAGATGAAACGTCTTGCGAGTTCTTGCGAGTTTGTTTCCTTTTTCTTAAAGCCGCTAAGCCGTTAATAGCCGCTAAGCCGCTAATAGCCGCTAATAGCTGCTAAGCCACTAATAGCCGTGCTTCGCCAGACGAAAAAACCGCAAGATGAAGAGACTCGCGGAACGGATTAATTTCGTCTTGCGAGGCACCACTGTAGCATATATTCAACACAAAAAACAGCAGCAATTTGTTGTTGACAAAGGACAGCTGGACATATAAAGGGCCCCATGACCTTCAGTAGCTTAGGGCCTCAGCAAACCTAAATCCGGCCCTGGGTAACTTCTTTGATGTTGGACATTGTTTTGAGAAAGTGAGGCACTGGGAGGAGGTTGCTAATGGATGATCTGCACGTAGCCAGCCTGGCAAGCCACACAGGCTATCTATAAAATCGGACGGTTTCTTTGAAGCTTGTGCACGGACTGATCGGCCGCAGGGCCGTGCAAACTGAGGCTACCTGGGGGAGCTGCTTTGCCGCTTCTTGAGGGCTTCCAAGTGGCAGATTGAAGTGCTTGCTTGGTATATATACATTGCTTGCTGTTTGAGAAGAAGATCTTTAATCTTCTCACTCACTTGTGTATTTTGTATTGCTTCTGAATCTCTCTCTATTTTTTAATAAAAAACAACCCACCTTGCCTTGGGCAAGACACCCCTCGCCCACTGCAACTCAAGAGGCATTCAGAGAAGCTGAATGTTAGGAGATTGCAGACAGACAAAAGGAGGTACTTCACAAAGTGAACAATTAAACTATAGAATCCACTCCCACAAGAAGCAAGCAATGGCCACCAATTTGGATGGCTTCATGAAGATTAGTCAAATATATGGATGCTACTTGCCCTGACGGCAATGTTCTACCTCGACCGCTGGAGGCAGTTTGCTTCTGAATTCCAGTTTCTAGAACCACACTGGAGGAGAGCATTGTTGTGCTCATGTCCTGCATGCAGGCTTCCTGCTGGGGCTTCTAGTTGGCCAACATGAGAATGGGATGTGGACTTCATGGCCTCCTGGCCTGATCCAGCAGGCTCTTCTTGAAGCAATAAAAAACCTCTAAGCATGAGATTATTTGAAGTGCAGAATTGGGTTTCTTTCACCCCTGGCACCATTCAACATCCTATTGTGAGCATCGAAAGCTGCCCTATGAGGAGAGTGAGACCACTGGTGTATCTAGCTTAGCATTAACCAGCAGTGATGCTCCAGGATTTCAATTGAGGATTTCTCCTGGCTCT
Source organism: Podarcis muralis (assembly GCF_964188315.1). NCBI lineage: Eukaryota > Metazoa > Chordata > Lepidosauria > Squamata > Lacertidae > Podarcis > Podarcis muralis. The sequence continues at coordinate 35,431,406 of NC_135669.1, read as the reverse complement.
AGTTGGAGATGCTGAGAAGTGAACCCGGTATTTTTTGCATGCAAAACATGCCCTCTATTGCTAATCCAGAGCTCAGTGGGTCTGGCTGTTAACCACCTACGGATTGTTGTGGGTAGATTTCCTGCATTGCAGGGTATTGGATGAGATGGGCCTGTGGGTCCCTTCCAACTCTCCAATTCTGATTCTTCCCAAGTCTCATTTCTTACTGCGGAGATGGCTTGATGAAGCCTCTCCTGTTCTGGGAGGGTTTCAGTCAGCACCTGCGTCCACGATCAGGTAACTGTGATATCAGGCGATTGAACGGTGGGCACATCTGACCTGTCAAATTTGGCCCCCAAAAGGGTGGGGAAAGTAACAATCCAGTTCTCCACTCCAGGAGTACGGAAATGAAATTTGTTGGTCCATGAATCTGTTAGAATTCCTGATCCATGATTGCAGTCATGGGATTTTTGTCTTTCACATGACGGTGACTTGGGCCACACCTGCACCATCCATTTAAAGTACGGCTATACAGCAACTGTTCCTCATCTCCCCCCTCCACTACACCTCCACAGCACTTCTGACAATGAGAGGTATCATCTGTCAATCAAATCCGCCTAGAGATTCTCATTTATAGTCAATGCCTTTTGATATTAGGCATCACGTTCAAGTTGCAATGAAATGGCTGGTTTCTGTGTGCTGCTTATCTATTATCCAAGGTGCAATGGATATCAAGGTTCCATGTTATGTATTTAAAGCACTATGTGACCATTTTAAATCTCATGTCTTCCCCTAAAGTATTTTGGGGGCCATAGTTTGTTAAAGCTTCTGAGGGTTGTCAGGAGACCCTGTTTCCCTGGAAAGTTCCCTGGAAAGACAGATTGATGTTTAAACCACTCTGGGAACAGCACCCATAACAAGCTATATTTCCCAGGACTCTTCAGGGGAAGCCATGACTGTTAAAATGGCTCATATGGGTGGGAAATTGGCTCTTTAGTTCCTGCATACCCCAAGGTTTTTGTTCCACTCTCTTCTACAAATACTGGTGGGAGAAAAACAATCTCACTGCAGAACTTCAGGAATTATTCCAGTTTCTCTTTCTCAGAGTCTACTGCTGGTAAAGACATTTGCAAGGTCAACATGCTTTGGAGATAAGTGGCAAAGCAGGCTGCTACTTCAAGAGAATGTAGGAATGAGAAATAAAAGGAGTGGTAAACAGCAGAGCGAAACCTCATGGGCTCAGGCTGAGATGGCGTCAAATGAAATGGGTTCAGGGCTCGCACTTTGAATGCGCAGACTTTCTGTGTGTGCAAATAAAGCTGTATTTACAGGACACAGTTCCCCTCACGCCGCACAGCCATTGCCCCCCATTTATTGCTCTGCCTTTTATGCCAAAGCGGAGATGCAGGAACAAAAGGGGAACGTCAAAGCAGCTGCGTGGCAGATTCCCACTCTGCCCCTCTAAACGGAAGTCACTTCCCTTCTGAGGAAATTCAAAGAGGCAGAGATTATAAATTGTCTCTAAGTCCCATAAGGCTGGTGTTGGGTTTCTTCATAGCATTGTTTTGACATAAGGCAATGCCATTAATATTTCAAAGTGCAGGCTTATGGCGCAGGCTCAGCACCACCCAGGCTGCAAAAAACAAGGTTTAAGTTGTTCATGAAGGAACAGGAGGCAGCTGAAAGTAGAATGCAAGCAAGATAAGTGGGAATTTGCAGTGCAGTTGGGATCCCAGGCTGAATTCCTGGCAGCTCCAGGTGGGAATGGGAAAGAACTGTCTAAAAGACTGGAGTGTCCCTGACAGCCTGGCCCCATCTGTGCTATACATTTAAGCATCATTATACCACTTTAAACCACCATGGCTCCCCCTCCCAAAGAATTATGGGAACTGTAGTTAGTTAAGGGGTTGAAAGTTGTTAGGGGGCAACCTATTCCCCTCACACAGTTACAGTTCCTAGATTCCACATGCAGATGGATGCATTGTTAAAGCAGTCTAGAAACTGTAGCTCTCTGAGGGGAATAAGGGTCTCCTAGGGTAAAGGTAAAGGGACCCCTGACCATTAGGTCCAGTCATGACCGACTCTGGGGTTGTGGCGTTCATCTCGCTCTATAGGCTGAGGGAGCCGGCGTTTGTCCGCAGACAGCTTCCGGGTCATGTGGCCAGCATGAACCAGAGCAGCACACAGAAACGCAGTTTACCTTCCCGCCGGAGCGGTACCTATTTATCTACTTGCACTTGACATGCTTTTGAACTGCTAGGTTGGCAGGAGCAGGGACCGAGCAACGGGAGCTCACTCCGTCGCAGGGATTCGAACCGCTGACCTTCTGATCAGCAAGTCCTAGGCTCTGTGGTTTAACCCGCAGTGCCACCCGTGTCCCTCAAGGGTCTCCTAACAGCACCCTTATACTATAGTTCCCATGATGCTTTGGGGGGGGGAGAGCCACAACTGTTTAAAACTTTCAACAATGAGGCAATATATATTTGCCTGGGCTTAATCAGAGAATTGATGCTACATTGCATCAGTTGAGGTTACATTCATTAAGAGGCTGGTGAATGTAATGTAAATGAATAATAGAGAGCCCAAACTACAGTTCCCAGGATTCTTTGGGGAAAACTAGGAGTGCTTAAAATTTTTATAAAATTTTGAAAATGTATTTATTTGGTTTTTCAAATTAAAATTTTGAATATATCAAATATAAATTTTGAGATATATCAAGTATAAATAATAAAAACAAGATTCCAAGGAATCTCCTGGACTTCCACCCTCCCCTTTGTGGGTCCTATTATCAGTTCCTCCCGCATCTTTTATGATGATCCAAACCCTTTACCTCTTCCATTACGTCCATAATTCAACCTTAAACTACAAGTGATATTCCAATCCTACTAACGATTTTAACTGTTTACAGTGGTCTTTAAGATAAGTTATAAATTCTCCCCATTCCTTATTAAAATTTTGGTCTTCCTGATTTCTGACTCTTCCAGCCATTTTTGCCATTTCAGCATAGAAGCTAGGACTGTTTAAAGTGATGCGAGACCGCTTTAAATGTGTGAGACCGCTTTAAATGTATAGTGCAGATGGGGCCTTGGTTGACTCTTGTTTGTCTTTCGCTCTGGTTCCATGCACTGTTTGAACTCCCTGCCTCCCAATGGACCCCAGCCACCACTGCTGGGTATGAAATTCCCACCCCCACCCCACCAAGGTCACCCTTTCAAGCTGAACAAGTTCGGCTGAGGGTTTTCAGTTCAAATGCCTTAACACAAGTATTTCATTGCATTTGGAAAGATGCCCTATCTAGAATTCCCCATGCAGCCGAATGATCCACAGGTAGTCTACTTTTTCTTAATAGCATCTGTGGCACCAGGCGTGGGGAGGAGGGCAGATATTTACGTAAGGAAGGAACATATCAAATTTACCCTTCTCATCCCCTGTCCCTAATGCACCCTTCTACTCCTAGGAAGGATGTCCCCTCCCTCAACACCGGGCGCTTCGCAGCGGGTTTCTGCATGGCCAATCCTGTATGATTCCTGAGGCAAGGAGATAAGAGGGAAAAATAAAGAAGTGTGGTTTGAACACAAGGGAGTGCCAAGATGCTATGAAAGGCAGCAGACAGTTGCACAACTTGCAGGTAGCTCTGGAGTCCAAGTGAGCACCCAGTGGAAGCTGGTCCATTAGGGCAAAGGATGACTACTTTGAGAATGGCCTGCACCTGTTGTCCTCCAAAGGGATGAGCTCACTCACCTTCGTCACTGTTGTCATCTACGAGAATGATCTCCTTCAGCAGGTGAGCAGGTGTGTGATTCACCGCACTGTGCACTGAACGCAGGATGACCGACAATGCCTCGTTCACGAAGATAAAAATAATAGAAATCTGTGGGAGGTCCTTTGGGTATTTCAGCTCTTTACACCTGTAAGGCAGAGAGGGAGAAAAGCAAAGTTAGCCAAAGACTTAGGACTCAGCTACATTAGTCAAAATACAGCGTTCTGAATGCGTTATAAACATGCGACACCATATAGTGCTGGGGAGCAAAAATGAAAAATCTAGGTGATTATCCATAACCTTTTTCTTTTGTTATAACAATTTAATTTCTGACTTATTTATAGCGTTTTTTTTCCTGTGTGTAGATCAACCCTTAGAATACTTTCTAAGGTCGTTGTCCCCGAGAGGGGGCAATGACAATAAAGATATTATTATTATTATTATTATTATTATTATTATTATTATTATTATTATTATTATTACTACTTTCTATAACCATCAGAAGCAGAACATCCACAAGAACTGTTATCGCATTGAACCAGGGATGAACGGATCGGCCAATTTGTTTCCATGTCACTTTTGCCTGTGTTTTGTTTTTTTCATAAGTCTGTCCCAATTTTGAGCCAATCTGTTGTTGGTTTTTTAATCCACGTAGAAATTTGCATTTAAATACATATTTTCCAAACCTATTTTCTTGCAAATTACACATTTGAGCAGAGAAACTGCATCAGAACATTTGGGGAGGGCAAAAGCCAGAGGAGAAACTAGGTTCCAATATGCACATTAGTCTGAGAGATACTAATCAAGTCAGTTCCTGTCTGAAATCATAGCTGAAATCCAATTCCTCAAGTATCTTGGGAAGGACCTCCTGGGCTTCCCTCCTGCATGGTTGCAGGATTAGGTCCAACAGTCAAGCAGGGCTTGCTGGTGGAAGATGTCTGGGAGATGAACCGGATGTAGAAGACTTTGGGGGAGACACCGCTGTTGACAAAGCTGGCTTGTTTCCACTAACCATAGGGATAATGAACCATCATTTATGTTCCTACAACATGCTAAAGTACATCAAGCATAAAAGAGAAGCAGAAACCTTCTATCTCCTCCTCAGGGCTGCAGTGGATGAAAGGAGAGTACATGAGCTTCAATGCTGCCCATCCTTCTACCACTAAACTATGGCTTAGCATGACATCTAAAACCAGTTCAATGAGTTCACTTTTCACCCTGAGATTTAACTTTGACTGAACTCTGAAGGAGGACAAGTCTAGCAACTCACAGATAGATAACAGGGAACAGGAACTGACCCTGTTAGGTAGCAGCAGATGGGATGCATAGATACTGCATGCAGCAAACTGTACAGATTTAGAATCCTACATGACACTAAGAGCTGTTTGACAGTGGAACAGACTCCCTCGGGAGGTTGTGGGCTCTCCTTCCATGGAGGTTTCTAAGCAGAGGTTGGATGGCCATCTGTCACGGATGCTGCAGCTGAGATTCCTGCATTGCAGGGGGTTGGATTAGATGACCCTTGGTGTCCCTTCCAACTCTACGATATCCACTAGGGTGTAACTATTGACCTCTAACCACAAAAATGGGGACTAAGGAGAATGTTTGGGGGGGGGGGGATACCTGGTAGGTTTTATTGTATGTAACACCATTGCAGCAATACATCTCTCAGGCAACTCCACTTTTTCCACTTATGCAGTAAACTAAGTGCCCATAAACATATTTCAACATTTGGCTTTTGAATTATGGCAAGCGTTGCTGTGCTTTCTGAAGTAAAGCACCTCTGGGGCTTCTCCCCAACAGTTCTATGTGCCTCTATGACTTGTGGGATTAAAGACCTAAGCAGGCAAATGGCCTTCCTGGTTATGGAGATAAACAGCATGCCTGGATTGGACCTCCTTTGAATACTGTTATATTGATGGAAAGTCACCTGAACTATGCCAAACTTTCATGGAGCAGGCCTAGCCACTAGCAGCAGCAAAGGCAGCTCAGTTTTAGCAAGTTAATAAATTTCCTTAATGCCTCCACTTTGCATCCCACAGAGATTTCTGGGACCATATTAGAATATAGGAGACAGAAGGATGAGAGTGTTTTGCCTGGAATAGCTTCAGAGCTCACGTTAAGAATTCTTTTAAGTGCTTGCCATTTTAACAGAGAGGTATACTACCATCCTTGTTTGCAAGCAAATTGGTGTGGTAGAAAATTCCCATATTCAAGTGGTCAGGGATGCTTCCTATATAGTTGGCTTAATGAGATCAGAGCACCAGTACATTGCTTGGAGATCCCAGTGTAATGTGGATTAATTCTTCACACACAGGTCTGGAGAACCCATTCCAATCAGCATGGGGGTGTTCGTACAAAAGGGGCACAATGGCCCCTTTGAGGTCTTCCCCACGAATCCACTGAGCCCCCCACTCACCTCCCCCTTGCTCATGAGATTTAGAGGATAGCTTCCTTTCTCTCTCTGGAAAAGTACAGAGAGCTGAAGGAGGAACTTAGAAAAATGACACTCTTTCCCACTTCCTCTTTCATCTTGGTGGTCTCCAAGGTGAGAGCAGAGCCAAGCACAGTGTGGCTTCAGTGGCCAGCTCCTCCTGAGTACACAAAAGGAGGAACCACCTGCCTTTGAAGACTCGCTGCACTGGGCTCCACACTCAGCCTCCTCCCAATGATGTGATGTCATGTGCATGACATCACATGTGCACGGTGCACAATGGGACTTGGGCACAGCTTGGCACCTCTGGCCACAGCTCTGCCAAAGAGTGCATATGTTGCATAGCAAAGGTCTCCCGTTTATGAAGCAAGGCATTTGTAAATTGGAAAGATTTCTAGTAAATAAAAATAACAATGCACACCACCAATTGCCACAAGGTGTTAGCGGTGAGAGGCAAGCCCAAAATAACTTCAAATCATCCAGAAATACAGCTTTTGTCCACCACCACTTACTCTTCATAATAAAGAGCTATTTGTCGAGTTGCTTTTGATTCTCAGATGAAAACAACCCTCTTTCAAATATCCATTCATACCCAGAGTGTTAGTTATTGCCTCGATTAAAGCGGCTGAGTTGAAGGATGCTTGATTAATTTTCTTCCACACAAACACCGAGATCAACCAGAAAATTAACTGAGCTGTGCATAATTAGGCAGAGCATCTGAGAAGTCGTTAAGAGAGAGAGAAACTTCAGAGTTATATTTATGAGACGTCCCTTTCCCAGCTTCCCTAAGCTGAACGACATGCTTTGATTTAGATGCTTATTTTCCTTTGTGCTTTGCTCGTTCCTTTACGCCTGCCACCTTTCAAAAGGAAGATATCCATAGGAAGTCAGTTTATGTGTAATTTATGAAGCACCAGGTAAGAAATCTTTCCTCTGAACAAAGATGCTCTCCTCCCCAAAGACTTGATGATGAAATCCTTTGACAGAGTTGGCAGCAACAGAAGCAGTGCCAGAGTTACGTTACATGTAAGGACAGATGAATATGGCCGTTTCAGTTTCTCTCGGCTCCTCATTTTCTCAATCTTAAATTCAGTGCTCCAGTTTTGCGGCAACTTACAATTCCCTCCCTGCCCCAAAACACTCCTCATGAAAATTCATCAGCATTCTAGCAGGGATTTCCCCCCCCCCCCCCTAAACATACCCATTTTTGTACACAGTTTGGACTAACCTGCATATTTTTGCAAATAACTTTCCATACGCATTTTTCATTCTATTCTCATTAAGGTACGCACTTTTTTGCCCACCCAAATATATGATTTTTTGTGTGCACTTCAGCTGGTTGGAGAACTGCATTGTGAAATTCAGGGAAGTGCAAATTTTGGCTCCCCCTGAGTAGGAAGAAAAGACTTTCCCATTCAGGGTGGCGTTTTCCCTGTGCCATTTTGACTCTCAGTCCAGAGCTGCCCACAGGTATCTGCACATATATTGTACGCTCTCTTCAGGCCTATTCATGCATTCAGGGCAAATGCATGAAGGCTCAACATGGGTGGGTGGGTGGAAATTGGCAAGCCCCACCACTAACATCCCAGTACATGCTCAACACCACACACAAGAGGTAGGGACTCTTGGCTCTTCTTGTGTTGGAGTAGATAGAGCTTTGACCTGATCTACTAAGACTGTTATTATGTTCTTATGGACCAGAAGTTTCAGGATAACCCTAGGGCAGGGGTCAGCAAACTTTTTCAGCAGGGGGCCGGTCCACTGTCCCTCAGACCTTGTGGGGGGCCAGACTATATTTTGAAAAAATAAAAATGAATGAATTCCTATGCCCCACAAATTACCCAGAGATGCATTTTAAATAAAAGCACACATTCTACTAATGTAAAAACACCGGGCAGGCCCCACAAATAACCCTGAGATGCATTTAAAATACAGTGGTACCTCAGGTTAAGTACTTAATTCGTTCCGGAGGTCCGTTCTTAACCTGAAACTGTACTTAACCTAGAATCATAGAAGAATCATAGAATCATAGAGTTGGAATAGACCACAAGGGCCATCGAGTCCAACCCCCTGCCAAGCAGGAAACACCATCAGAGCACTCCTGACATATGGTTGTCAAGCCTCTGCTTAAAGACCTCCAAAGAAGGAGACTCCACCACACTCCTTGGCAGCAAATTCCACTGTCAAACAGCTCTTACTGTCAGGAAGTTCTTCCTAATGTTTAGGTGGAATCTTCTTTCTTGTAGTTTGGATCCATTGCTCCGTGTCCGCTTCTCTGGAGCAGCAGAAAACAACCTTTCTCCCTCCTCTATATGACATCCTTTTATATATTTGAACATGGCTATCATATCACCCCTTAACCTCCTCTTCTCCAGGCTAAACATGCCCAGCTCCCTTAGCTGTTCCTCATAAGGCATCGTTTCCAGGCCTTTGACCATTTTGGTTGCCCTCCTCTGGACACGTTCCAGTTTGTCAGTGTCCTTCTTGAACTGTGGTGCCCAGAACTGGACACAGTACTCCAGGTGAGGTCTGACCAGAGCAGAATACAGTGGCACTATTACTTCCCTTGATCTAGATGCTATACTCCTATTGATGCAGCCCAGAAATGCATTGGCTTTTTTAGCTGCCGTGTCACACTGTTGGTTCATGTCAAGTTTGTGGTCAACCAAGACTCCTAGATCCTTTTCACATGTACTGCTCTCAAGCCAGGTGTCCCCCATCTTGTATTTGTGCCTCTCATTTTTTTTTGCCCAAGTGCAATACTTTACATTTCTCCTGAAGCACCACTTTAGCTAATGGGGCCTCCTGCTGCTGCCGTGCCGCCAGAGCACAATTTCTGTTCTCATCCTGAAGCAAAGTTCTTAACTCGAGGTACTATTTCTGGGTTAGTGGAGTCTGTAACCTGAAGCGTATGTAACCCGAGGTACCACTGTAAAAGGACACATTCTACTCATATAAAAATACGCTGATTCCCGGACCGTCTGTGGGCCGGATTTAGAAGGCGATTGGGCCTGATCTGGTCCCCAGGCCTTAGTTTGCCTACCCATGCCCTAGGGTTTGCAGTATTAAAAAGATTTTAGGGAGGGGAGACAGAGTCTAATGAGGACTGAGCATGCCCAGTGGCCATTAAATGCCAAGTTAATGTGAGATGAAGGGATGGAAATCTGCAAGGAGAAAATGACTACTCTGGCCAAGAGTGCAGTATTTTGCTACAGGTCCCACTGAAATGATATATCAATTGGGCCCAAATATGGGGTGGGAGATTAATGGGGGGGGGGGAATGGAAGGAATCAACAGCTTTCTCTTTCTCTCTCCTTTTGTATGGAAAACTATTTGATATGTTGTCAAGAGGACAGGTTAAATTTGTTTGCTTGGTTGAAACTCTTCTTTTATAGCACATTCCTTTTTTAAAATTGTCTTTTGCAGCGTGGGGTTTGCAGAACCGCGTTTTCTATTCATACCTTAACACACTCTCATTGTTACCTCCCACACGCAGGAAGAATTCACAATCAACCTTCAGATCCATTAAGAAAACTCTATGGCAAAGTTCAAAGGAAGATACCCAAACAAAGAAGTATTGTATTTGCAGGAAGGAGTGGGAGAGAATCAGCAGTGAGAGAGTCTATTGCTTCCAAAATTCTGCATTCTTGTTGAATCTGGATAATCAAACTTATATAGCTATATTCTTGCCTCGAACGCCAGAAGAGACAAGGCAACAAGGTGTGCAGGGGATGGGATCTATTTATTTGCACCCAATCATGCAGGGTTGGTTTTTTTTTTTAAGAACATTTTCCAACTGTACAATTTCCCCATCAGACATCCCCTGCAAAAAAAGGAAAAAAGAAAAAAGTAGAACACACACAACATACACTTTCCTCCTTAGGAGAGGAGTCAGTAGATCTACAATACCTGTACAGCCAAGATTCATTTATGAGTCTGTCTTAGTTTAATAACTACCAGGCACACAAAAGGGAGTACTTTAAGGGCATGCTATGAAAATAATGGTGAAGAAAAGGAGGTTCATTCAAAAAGAAGGTGTTTTGTGCTGCTTCTTTTAAGTATGGAAGCTGAGTGAAATCTATTCTTATATAATAAATTCTGGACATGCTGTCCTTGTTATTGCCTGTCATTTAAGTGCTTAATCAAGTACAGTGGTACCTCGGGTTAAGTACTTAATTCGTTCCGGAGGTCTGTACTTAACCTGAAACTGTTCTTAACCTGAAGCACCACTTTAGCTAATGGGGGCTCCTGCTGCCGCCGCGCCGCTGGAGCACAATTTCTGTTCTTATCCTGAAGCAAAGTTCTTAACCTGAAGCACTATTTCTGGGTTAGTGGAGTGTGTAACCTGAAGTGTATGTAACCTGAAGCATATGTAACCCGAAGTACCACTGTACATACAAACAACATGATTAATTCCACCCCCATTTTTTTAACCGCTAATTTTTACCCCTGATTACATTTGTTCGTAACATGCACACACACACACATACACACACACACACACACACACACACAACCCTTGCCACTAACCATAGAAGAGAAGAAGAAGAGTTTGGATTTGATATCCCGCTTTATCATTACCCAAAGGAGCCTCAAAGCGGCTAACATTCTCCTTTCCCTTCCTCCCCCACCACAAACACTCTGAGGTGAGTGGGGCTGAGAGACTTCAGAGAAGTGTGACTGGCCCAAGGTCACCCAGCAGCTGCATGTGGAGGAGCGGAGATGCGAACCCGGTTCACCAGATTATGAGTCTACCACTCTTAACCACTACACCACACTGGGAAAGCAACTCAGAGCTGCATCTGAGCAAAGCCATAAGTTGTCCTTCAAGTGGCAGTTAGCAAGATCACAATCAAGAACAGGCGCCCAGGCTCCAAGGAGGAAGGAGCAGCCAGATCCATCATCACCCAGCAGCACCAGAGGTCAACACAGGACTACCACAGGCCAAGGCCAGCAGCTCAGCAGTTCCTGAGCCCAAGATCCCCAAATAAAATCTCTGGTGCCCATTATTTACAGAAACAGCACCCCTCTGGTGTACCACTGGCAATACCTGGCTTTCAACATTGTGATATATCACCAGCTAAACATTGCAATATACCGATATAGCACAATGTCTGAAATAAGGATGGAGCTACGTAAAGGCATTGGGCTGGCTTCACGGTTCTTCCCGCATTGTTATTTTTGCTGGCGCCTGCTCTTGTGATTCGCTGCCCCTAAAGGAGCCAGGAGAGGGCTGAGCCAGCAGAGTTAACAGGGACTGCAGGAATCGAGAGAAGCGTTGGCTGGCTTCATGGTTTTCCCCACACTGCGATAGCATGCAAACACACACACACACCACCATCACGATTTGCAATATATTGCCTGGTCAAAAATTATGAAACCGATTTCATGGTAAGGACCAAAGCCATCTTTCCCATCGGGTTTATTGGTGCATTGCGCCAGGGCGCCAGCCTGCCAGGGGTGCCCCAGTGAGTGGGGGAGCTGCGCAGCTTTGCTGGTGGCCTCCCCTTTCCCTCCTGCATGCCCGCCACCTGTGCCCCTCCAACCATATGGCTGGCTGGCGTCCAGCTTGCCTCCCAAGCCTCCTTGGAAGGAGAGCGATCCACGCAGAGGCTTGGGAAGAGGTCGACAACTCTGGGAAATGGGGGGTGGGGTGCCGGAGGGATCTTTGCACCACGGCACCATATATGCTTAAGACGGCCCTAGTAAGGACTTTAAACCAGTTTTGGACAATATATCAATATATTGCCCAGCCCTACCCATTAGCCAGGACGCGGGTGGCGCTGTGGGTTAAACCACAGAGCCTAGGACTTGCCGAGCCAAAGGACGACGGTTCAAATCCCCGCGATGGGGTGATCTCCCGTTGCTCGGTCCCTGCTCCTGCCAACCGAGCAGTTCAAAAGCACGTCAAAGTGCAAGTAGATAAATAGGTACCGCTCCGGCGGGAAGGTAAACAGCGTTTCCGTGCGCTGTTCTGGTTCGCCAGAAGCAGCTTAGTCATGCTGGCCACATGACCCGGAAACTGTATGCCGGCTCCCTCGGCCAATAAAGTGAGATGAGTGCCACAACCCCAGAGTCAGCCACGACTGGGCCTAATGGTCAGGGGTCCCTTTACCCTTTACCTTTTACCCACTAGCCACTGAAAGCCAGGGATACAAGGTCAGTCTGGCAGCACAGACTATGTGCTGAGAGGGACTTGTCAGAGTAGAGAAGGAGTACTAATTTCTGAGCCTTCTGCTCCTCAAGGAATCAGCAGAGCCTGGCAGGGAGGTAGTGATCTGGGACCTGGAAAAGCAGGGATGAGGAGATGTTTCATTCTGTTTGCATTTAAATGCAAATCTACTTAATCCACAATTTCTGAAGCAACATGTGAACCTTCTAAATCTGTATTTCTGGCTTTTGCCATGCAGTTTTCCAACCATATTATACAATATGTATATAAATGCACATATGAGTGAAAACAATACACAAGCATGCATTGATGTAGGGGAAATTGCTCATAATCAAAGCCAGAAAGTCGAGCCAAAGAACATTTTGGCCACTAGCCCTGGTGACCATGCTCTGCCTCCTCAGTTGGAGACAGCAATGCTTCTGAACAACAGCTGCTGGAAATCACAGGAGGGGAGAGGGCTCTTCTGCTTGGGTCCTGCTGGTGGGTTTCCAAAAGAGGCATCTGGTTGGCTGCCGTGAGAACCAGATACAGGATTAGATGGTGCACTGGCGTGATCCAGTAGGCTTTTTTATGCTCTTAATTTTGAATGTCTCAGTCAGGAACAACTATCCTTGCCCAGGCAAATTCTCAACCTGAACTGGAAAGCTTTTGTAGATCTGTAGAGGTGAGCCAACTTTAAGCCCAAGAAGGTGGCGTGATTATACTACTCAATCTCTAGCCTTCATGGCTCACTACAATGTGCCTTGGTTTTCTTGATTCTCATCCCCGCAGCTCCTGACAGTATTTATCATCCAATCTACAGTGATGAAACACAAGGTGTACTGCACCTGAAGCAAATGGATTCTGGGGCTAACATCAAGCAACGCTTCTTTAGAAGGTTACTTTGCACTTCTGAGATTCCTTAAGCTGAAGAAAAGGTCAAAACTACTTTTGCTGAAAAGAAAAACACAGGTTTTTTTGTTATTATTATTCAAGAAAATGGCAGATCACAAAACAGGAAGGGAGGCTGCCAGCCTCCTTGAATCTGTTGGTTTTGCAAATTGCCTAGTGGTTTCTATGTGTCTATGCATGCTTTCAGAGCTATGATTAGATTAATACACAGTTTCAAATAAGCCAGAGGGGGGCTTAGCCAGTTTCCCCTGCTAATAGAGCAATTTGAAACCCATTTGAGCTGAATTCCTTAGACTTGTATATATTTTAATCAGATGCTAAGATGAGTTAAGCATTTAGGCTCCCCACCCCTCATTCGCTTTTAACTTCTACAAAAGACTCACATTCTCTCCCCCCCCCCCCCCCAAGAATATATATACATGTAACTTGCTTTCTGAAAGGGAGGGAGAAAACAGGAAAAGCCATGTCTAGCAATATCGTGGCATATTTTTTAACAGAATTAAGTTCTCCCACATAGGCACATTCAAGTCTTCTTCAGACATTCAAATTAATGCAAAATGTCTCAAAATGAGCAGAGGTGCATGGGTGCACGACCAAAACCTCTATGCGGTGCCACTGCTCTTTAAAGAAGGAGTCTTCAGGGCAGTGGCGTAGCGTGGGTTGTCAGCACCCGGGGCAAGGCAAGTAATTTGCGCCCCCTAACCCGTGGATTTGCGCCCCCTAACCTGTGGATTTGCCCTAACCCCAGATGTTGCGCCTGGTGCGGCCGGCCCCCCCCTGCACCCCCCACGCTACGCCACTGCTTCAGGGAGACTCTGTGTTCAACTAAACAGTCAAGAACCCAGATTGTCTAGGATTCCCATCTGCAGTCAAGAACCCGGATTGTCTAGGGTTCCCAACATCAAGGATGATCAGGAGAGAAGATCAGCATGGGAGGATATGTGCCTGTGTGCACATCTCTCCTAACTTTAAGTTCACACATGCTACATATTACCTGAAACCGGCACGTGGGAGAAACAGCTATGAAAGTGCAAGTGTGGGGGAAATTAGAAATGCCCCCCCCCTCTACTTTAGCTTTGCGACTCCAGAGTTTGGCAGACATATCTGGCTCTTTTTTCCTTTGCCAAAAAGCACTCTGGGTGCTTGGCTATTGTGGGGAGTTGGGTGTATGGGCGGGGGTATCAGAACAGGTACTGACAATCACTGCCTAGGGCATCTACCCCACCATTTAGTGCTATTGAAGTTGCTTGCTATACTCACTAACTTGGCAGCCACTTGCCTTCTAATTTTAAAAGAAACATGTTTGTTCTTGTCAAAGAGAAAAGCATGGCCGTCCTAAAATAGGTTAACCTTTCGATATATAAATTTGGCATTCGCAGGGGGGTGAAATACCAGGCTGTGTGCCGTTCAGAGAGTCTGCGTGCCTGCATTTAGATATACGTAGAGCCATGGCTCTCTAACAAGGACAAAATAGGGACAGGGATTTGCCAAGTCCCCACAATACAGGGAGCTGCCCCTGGTAAATAAGGCAAGCTGGAGAAAGTGGCAGAGCTAGGTGCCATCAGCATATCGAGGGCACTGAACACAAATGCTTTGGGTGGCAGCAAGCACATTTCAGAACCTGAGAAACTGTTGTGGGTACCACATACAGCCGTGCATATACAAAACCCCACACATTCCCTGACCACACTTATTCCTCCCTGCCGCCAGCATTTATGCTTCATTCCAGCATAGGTGAGGCCACATACCCAATAGTACCTTTTTTCAAGTCTAATTGCCGTGGACAATTGTATCTTCAGCCAGGGAGTGTAACCCTTTCTTTTCCCAAATCATTCCTCCATCTTAGACCCCATCTGCACTGCACGTTTAAAACAATATCATGCCTCACAGAGCTACAATTTCCAGAGTGGTTTAACAATCAAATCCTCTTCATGCAAGAATTGTAGCTCCAGGAGGGGCAGCTGCAGAGATAAGAAATGAAGAGTTGTTCCATTGTCTGGAGAGGCCACTTCCTGATTTGCATGAAGAAGCCATTTTCAACAGAGCCCAGCAATCGAAGCCTACAGTTGTATTGATACAGCACTAGGTGTTGAAATGTTGCTTCCCCTAACAATTTTGCACCCAGGGCAACCACCACTGGTCTGAACCAAACTCTAATTTGTTAATAGCCACCCCCTAGCAGCAACACGCCACATAACAGAGGCATGGGGACCAGATGCTGCAACAAGCCCAGATGTCAATTCTTTTCCCAGGACTTGCCGATCGGAAGGTCGGCGGTTCGAATCCCCATGATGGGGTGAGCTCCCATTACTCGGTCCCAGCTCCTGCCAACCTAGCGGTTCGAAAGCACATCAAAGTGCAAATAGATAAATAGGTACCACTCCGGTGGGAAGGTAAATGGCGTTTCCGTGCGCTGCTCTGGTTTTGCCAGAAGCGGCTTAGTCATGCTGGCCACATGACCCGGAAAAACTGTCTGCAGACAAACGCCGGCTCCCTCGGCCAGTAAAGCGAGATGAGTGCTGCAACCCCAGAGTCATTCGTGACTGGACTTAATTGTCAGGGGTCCTTTACCTTTACTTTTTAATCATGCCACACCCAACCAGAGCCACCCATAGGGTCGGGGCGAAGGCAGGCAAGCTACCCATAGGGGTGGAAGCACACCACGGGGCCTCCGGATTCTGCCTGCCTCCTCCCACTCAGCCACCCTAAAGCTGGGGGAGAGGCAGTAGGAGGACCATTTGGCAGCACAGAGCCTGCACGCACCCAAGCCACTATGTCTTTCCCAGGAGCGATGTGTGGCTAGGGCACACTGCAGGCCCCGTGGTGAGTGCCACCCAGCATTTCGTAACCCCCTTAGTGATGACACCCGGGGCGGACAGTACCCACCACACCCCCTTCCTCCACCGCTGCACCCAACATCCCCACAGCCCTTCCCTAAGGCTAACATTTCTCTTTCTCTCTTTTTATCTCTTTCACCATACATCTAATCAAGACGATTCTGGTCCATGAAACCTTGTTTTGTTTTGTTTTGTTTTGTTTTGTTTTGTTTTGTGCAACAGACTAACACAACGATCTTTCTGGGAGAGGCTTATCGTTGAAATCTGTTAAAGGGGGCCAGAGCTTGGAAGAAGATCTGAAGGTAAAGACAAGAAACAGTACTTCTGAGTGGTGAGAGAGGCATATGATCATGCATAGGAAATAAATCTTAGTTGATCAATCATGTGAGTTTTACTCAACTAAATAGCATACCTTGCAGACAAGGGGGGAAATGTACTTTTTCTTTTTTTAAAAATGACATTCAGGTGAGGGAAGTGTACAGCATAACATTCATCTTAGGAGAGGCATTCGCTCCTTCAAGAGGAAGGAGGTTAGGCTGTATCCAATTTCTACTCAGAGAAAACCCACTGAAATTAATGGTCCTATGCTAGTCATGCCCATTAATTTCAGTGAGCAAAAGTAAGTTGGTTTTACAGCCCAAAGCCTTGAAACAGGTTTTGTAAGTAGTTCAGGGCTTGCTCTCTCTCTCTCTCTCTCTCTTTTGCTTTCTTCAAAGAGAACCCATCCCCAACATTTAGAGTTCCAAAGGTGGGTGGGAGGGATAGAAGAGCAATTACAAAAGAACATCTGCACAGTTGAAAAATTCAAGGCATGCAAAAATTCAGTTCTGCCAAGTGCATGCAAGCTGTTAGGTTAACAGAGCTAAAAATGACTAATGGTGATGTGAGAAGACGCCAGGAAGCTGCCTTGCACCATTGGCCAACCTAGCTCGTGTATTCTTAATGCCAGAGGTGGGAACATGTGACCACCCAGGTGTAATCAGACTCCAAGTCACTGACCATTCTGGCTAGGGCTGATGTGAGGGCCACAGGCTTCCAACCCCTGCTCAACAGTGAGCGGCAGTGGTCTTCCCAGGATTTCAGATGGGAGTCTTTCACAGCAATGCCTGGAGATATCGGGGATTGGCTCTGGGACTTTCTTCCTGCAATGCAGTGCTCTACTACCAAGACACAAACCTTTCCTCCAGGCTTCGCTACAACCTCAGACCCTGACCAAGCTTTCCCATTTCTCCTTCCCTGGCCCAAAACACCCTGCACCACCTGCTCTACATTGTTTTGCCTGAAGGCCTCCAATGCTGTGTTTCTGTTGCTCCCACTCTTTGGCAGGAAATAAACTGTTGCACACAGAACCCCTTTGTGAGAAGCTGAGCGCTGGCCTCTCCCAAGGGGAGGGGGTGGGGAACCATATGGGCAGGTGGGTGACTGAGCAGCTATTTATGCCTATTCCACCCCCTCCTCTTCATTGAGCTTCTACACACCCCATAACTCTACAGTGGTTCTCTCTCTCTCTCTCTCTCTCTCTCTCTCTCTCTCTCTCACACACACACACACACACACACACACACACACACACACACACCCTTCGCAAGCCACCATTGCTGGAGGTTATCTAGGGATTTGTCTTGAGTGCAGGGAACCCAACTCCCAATTTTTGCTGATTTCACACTGTAGGGTTCTCCTGGCTTATTCATTATCTGTGTCTTTGGTCTGTTTGGCATTCAGTTTGGAAAGGAAAGGCAATTGAATGGCAACCTGAGGCATTATGGAACTAATGTCACACTTGAGTCGCATTCCCAAGACTTCAAGGTTGCTGGTGTCTTTGTGGGGGTGCTTTTTGGCCTACCCCGCTCACCTTGGACAGCAAGGCCTGGGTGCACATTTTGGATTCATGTACCCAAAGCTCACACAGCAGGGAGGGTGAATTTACTCCCAAATCCTTGGCTGGGGAGCCATGGAATCACCATCGCCATCATTATTATTTTTAGATTTTAAGCATCTTTATTGAAAGTTCAAAAAGTGCATAATTATATGTGAGACATAAATAAAAGAGAGAAAAAGAGTAAGAGAAACAGAAGGGAAAATAAAGCGGGGGGGGAGGGGACGGACCCAAAACGGTATATTTTACAAGGTTGTTATTGTACTCCACCACATCTAAACCTATTACAGTATTTGTAAGACTGGATTCCAAATATCATTGAATTTGTCTGTGGCAAGTCTGCATTTATATGCAAGTTGCTCATATGCTGCGAGTTTGTATAAATCTTCAGTCACCAACATTTTTTTATTATCTGTACCGCACCCAATTGACTGGGTTGCCCCAGACACTCTGGGTGGCTTCCAGCACAAGAACATAACAAAACATTAAACATTAAGAACTTCCCTATACAGGGCTGCCTTCAGATGTCTTCTAAAGGAATGTGGCTTCCACATGCCCAGGGCGTTTGAGGGATGCTTCCCTCCTGGATGTTAATTCAAACTCACTTGCCTATACTTGCATACTTTGGTTATTTATTACCAGGTGTTTTGTTTTGGTCCATTTCGTTCCGTTTCATAAATGGGGCATTTCCACCATTGCATATCTCTTTCAGAGTGTGTTGGCAATGCACCCATCCTCCCCCCACATTTAAAATAAATAAATAGATCCCCTCACTCAGGGTTTCATAGGAGCTCATGATCCCACTTGGGTAAAGCTTCAATACAACACTCATCCTCATTAGAGCCATCAGGAGTGGATGTCCTCACCTTCTGTGTGGATTTCCAAATGTTATGGAATGAGACTCCAAGCAACAGAGTACATGCCTACACTTTACATTGCGGGATCACACATAGTGCTACAGTTCCTAGGGAACTTACTGGCTAACGGGGACTGGCCTGCTTCTCAGTGTTATTATTTGGAGGTTCGCGTCCAACCTCAGTAGTCAAGTTTCATTGCTGGGAGGTGGGGCCAGTCCCAATTATATATATATAGGGGGTGGAGCCGACAGTAGCCAGGCAGTCGGCTCTGGAGATCACCCTCCAACCCCTCCTTTAGTTTAATGTTTTCTTGTTTGCAGGTTAACTTTTTCTTCCTGTTTAGCAGGCGCTGCTACGGTCTTTGACTGCTTGCTGTTGAAGGACCGGGAAGAAATTTTCCTGCATTGGCAGGTTTTGTCTTCCCCGTAGCAATTTGTCACAACTTTGGCAGTTTATGGCCTTGGGTGGAATCCTTTAGCCCTTTCTTCCCTATAATGGGAGGGGGAATGTGAAGTGGTGACAGGGATATGGGCTGCGCTGCCTGCTACACATATGTCTCGTAGTGCACCCCCATATCCCATTTACCCTGATGTTCCCCAGTTCCCCCGGCTGGGGGGCTGGGGGGGGGGGGTAAACGCCCAAGGCCTAAGCCAAGGTCTTCCTACATTCAGAAGTTTAATAAAGTTGTGGCCTAATTTAATTCCCTAACACGTTGTCAGAGTCTTTATTACTTCCTTATGATCCCTGGGGGCTGGGGCTGTCGCGGCCTGGTCACACAATTACGATCACACACAACTGGACTGTGCCAAAACTTCCCTCTCTAAAAGCCCTGTGTATTTGTATTAAGTCTTCCCGCATGCTCCCTCACTGATCTATCACATACCCTCCAACCTTTCTCCAAAGAAAATAGGGCATCCTATCCCATAATAATGATTATAATTTTATTATTTATACCCTGCCCATCTGACTGGGTTGTCCCAGCCACTCTGGGTAGCTTCCAACATATATAAAAATACAATAAAGCATTAAACGTTAAAAAGCTTCCGTGGGGGGCATTGGGACTGGAAGGGCAGAAGAAAGGAAGCCCACCAATAGCCCTCCCTATTTGTAGGGAGATTAGGCAATAGACTAACATTTCATAGAATTATGAGAGAATGTTGTCTGTTTCGTGACCATTCATTCTGAGGTTTGATGTTGCAGCTTCAAAGCATGTTTTGCATGTTGAATAAGAGAAATTCACACCAAAATGCTGATAATTGTTTCATGAGGATTTCTTTCCCCTTCCAAGCACATGCGGGGGCGCACACACACACACACACACACACACACACACACTGCAGCAAAAATGTGGAGAACTGGATCAGGGATCAGAAAAATACAAAACCAAGAGAAGCAAAATGGACCGATCCATCGGTCCCTAGTATGAAATGAGGGACTTACTTGGTTGGTCGATAATCTGGTATGGTACGGTCCAGTGATATTTTCTCACTGAGGTAGGAATTGTAGCCATATTTCTCATGCGGTCCCTTGGCTTTCTCTTCCTCCTCAGGGGAAAGCGTGGCAGGAAGCCCTCCTTTCCCACGGCCACCATAGCCTTCAATGAGCCCCAGTGATTTGGACAGACCTGGAGAGAGAGAAACAGGATCAGTTTTCAAAAATGGGAGTCAACCGTTGCTTCTTTATCCCAGAGTCAAAGATGTAATCCAGGCGTTGCTAAATCTTCTGGGCCTGTGGACACATTTCATCTTTTTCCAGTGAGTGTGTGTTGGGATTCCCACTCCTTCCCCTGGTAATTTCTGTCCCTCACCTTTCCCCAGATCAGCTGTCCCTGATTCACACACACACATTTACTTCAGTTTTCCAAGTGATTAGGGTAAAAGCAATATCCAACAGAATTAATCTGAGCCTTGAAAAACACAAAGAACTGAAAGAAGGAAGAAGAAATGGCACACCCTCTCTAGGGATGTAAGAAGATTTCACTTTCTTTTCCACCTTGCATTCGTCACACACAGCATTGTTTCTGTTCCACTGCAGTTCTTCCACCAACACCTACATGATTCACCACCACCACCACCATCGTCATTTGTATGCTGCCTTTCCATAGGTAAAGTTCTGCTCAAAGTGGCTTACAACTTATATCTTTTTAATTACAAACATAACAAAAAGCAGCCATGAACAATAAATAAAATGCATTAAAAAGCTCACAACCAAATTGAGGGATTTCCACATACATCATAAGATCTAAAAGTAAACATAAAAAATAGTATCAACAGCAGGAATGAAACTCCCTAAACAGTACCCCAACTCCAGCAGCCTCAGCTTTAGTAGCTGGAGTCAGTTGGGGCCCTGCCCTTCTGGAGCACTGGAAGCCAAGAGAGAGAGAGAGATCTCCCAGCTGCGCCCTGCCTTTAACGGGCAGGCCACACCCCCTGACCGACCGGATTGGCCGGCCCGGCCAGTGACGCAGCCAGGAAACCCCAATTGCGCAGGTCTGGCCTCTGCGCACATGGAGGGGTCGTGAGAGCCCGCAACACCAGCTCCTCTTAAGGTGGAAGTGGCCTTGCTGTCTGCTGTGGAAAAATTATTTGACCTATGTAATGTTCCATTCAGCTGCTGACCGAATATGAGGATTTATATATGTGCCACGGAGCCATAAGTGCCTGAACCCTGTCGAATGACTCAGCCCATGTGTCTGGGCTGAAGTTAATTTTGCAGTGGCACAACGGAACAGGGACTCTTAGCAATACTAGAACTTGGGGACAATCAATGAAGCTGAATGCTTGAAAAGTCAGAAGAGGAGTACTTCTTGCAGGACATATTATAATTATGGAATTTGCTCTCACAAGAGGGAGACAAGCATCAATTGAATGGCTTTAAAGAGGATTAGACAAATTCATGGAAGATCTGGCTATAGGTTGTTTTGAATTAAGTCCTAAGGCTGAGCGATGTCCAGTTTTCAGCATCAGTGATATACTGATATAGCACAATGTCTGAAATAAGGATGGAACTATGGAGAGGTGAACTGGGTAATGTCCTGGCAAATGCTACTCATTAGGAGACACACTTTTACTTACCCAGTTTAACATATTGTTGCACCTGTTGTTTTATAGAACAGAGCAAAAAGGGTGGTAGAAGTCAGGAGAGAAGCGATGGCCAGCTTCATCATTTATCCCACATCACAATTTTTTTACATAGCACACACACACGCATTGTGATTCACGATACATTGCCATGCCCAATATTATGAAAATGTTACCACAACGTGGACCCATTTTGGATGATGCCTCAATACATCACCCGTCGCCCTATTAGAGTAGACCCTAAGTCACTCCTTTCTATTAACTTCAATGTTTAGGGGTAATGTTGAATGCCACCCTGGGTTTCTGCCTCCCCTGTGTGAGGCAGTATGCTGTTGGGGTCCTGCTTTTGAGCTTAGCATAGACACCTGCTTAGCCACTCTGAGCACAGGATGCTGAGATAGATGGCTCCCTGGCCTGATCCTGCAGGGCTCTAATAATAATAATTTATTTATACCCCGCCCATCTGGCTGGGCTTCCCCAGCCACTCTGGGCAGCTTCCAACAAAATATTAAAATACAATAAGGCATCAAACATTAAAAGTTTCCCTAAACAGGGCTGCTTTCAGATGTCTTCTAAAAGTCTGGTAGTAGTTGTTCTTTTTGACATCTGGTGGGAGGGCGTTCCACAGCGCGGGTGCCACTACCGAGAAGGCCCTCTGCCTGGTTCCCTGTAACTTGGCTTCTCGCAGTGAGGGAACCACCAGAAGGCCCTCGGCACTGGACCTCTTATGTTCTTACCTTTATCAGATTCCTCCACTCCACCCCCATCTATTATTGGTATCATGATTTAGCTACTTCCCACTGCTTTGCTGAAAAGGGACTAATTCAGAGAAAGGGAGGAATTGCCAAGTAAATACCTATCTTTTCAGTGAATGAATCATAGGATTGCAGAGTTGGAAGGGACTTGGGGGATTATCTAGCCCCAATCCCCAGCAATGCAGGAATCACAGCTATACCATCTCTGGCAGATGGCCATCCAAGCTCTGTTTAAAAACCTCCGAAGGAGAGTTCACCACCTTCCCAAGGTAGTTCGTTCCACTGAGCTAAAATGAATGCAGATATAATGGCCAATTTAAGCTTTCAAACAAATAAATAGGACACAGCATGCACAATACACAAGCCTTGGACTTTCTGCAACACAAAGTGCTTTTTGCTCCACTCTCTTTAAGGAAAGAGCCAAGGGGCAAGAGCGAGTGTCAAAGAAAGAAAAGCCAAGCACATTAAGAAGGGATGGAAAGACAAAGTAATATTTTATGACATGCTTCACTGTGCATTATAGAGAGCAGTAGCACCTGACATTTTTACATTTATTTTTAGGAGAGATTCACACCTCCCTCATTGTCAGGCACTACTGAGCACTTTGATGGATGATTTTTATTCTTAGCGGTGATATTTATTTTCCCATCGCTTCGGCTGAGGGACCCTGCGACCCCTCCAGGCAGGCCTTTTGTGTCGTTCCTTTATTTCGACAGGAGGTGAACAAGAAACAAAAGAGCGCAATGCCACAAGATCTGGATTCATGCGCTCCCCAATGTGATGTTGCAATGGTGTTCTCTTCCTTCAAGGCACTGTGTGTGTGAGAAAGGGGTGGGGGGAGGCAATGTCAGGGACGCTATGTTCACCAATTAAATATGGTTAGAATGCAATCAGTTTCCATACTTAAAAACAAACCGTCCAAATCATCTTCAAGTATATTCTTCTTACCCAAACCTCCAGTTTAGGCCTTCAACTCAAAAACGGGCATTCTGGGGGTTTGGTGTGGGAGAGACTTATACCTATTGCAATCCCTGTTTGGCTCAGTAATATGATGACCCGCTGGTGGAGGAAGAGGGGGGCGGGGGAAGCACACCCCCCCAGTGCAATCCCAGTGGGGTGCCATCGCGGATGCCCACCGTCTGCACTGAGTGCCACGCCCCCAGGACACGTGCCACACCCCCAGGATGCGCACCAGCCATGCCCCCCAGTGCCTGCTCTCCGCCACTGTGATGGTCTAGGGCCCAATCTTTAAAACATTGGTCCACATGCATCTGCCAGCTGAGCTAGCAGCAGCCCCTCCCAGAGGCTCCTTAAGAGATCTTGCAACATGTTCCAATAGTCATGGATCAATCGGTTGCCTTACACAGCAATTCCAGCTCCTGGAATCCGTGAAATAAGTTCAATGCATCATAAAGCCAGTCCACTCCTATCAGGAAAAGTTCCACTGCACCACACTCCTTTCCAGGTCATTTCCTCCCCATCCCACATCTCAAAAGGCACCCAGAGCCATTGTCACAAAAACTTAAGTGTTCTCAGGTGAGATGCAACCATTTGGATATGTGCATTCCCATTCTGCCCCAGCCCTGCACGTCATCCCACTCGCCACGCTCCCCGTTGCCAGATCAGCCTGTCAGAAGAGATTCACTAAGGCAGTCAAAGTGTCACTTTGTTTTAAAGTGTATGCAACGGCAGATCCGCAAAATGTAGACAGGTGCTCTTGGTGGGAGGAATACATTAAGTGCCCGGCATCAAGATTGGAAAAGACAATGTGACTCCACAGTGATTGAAAAGTTGTCTTTGAAATACCTGGCCTTGGAAAAGGAGGAATCAATCCTAAGGCTTCCCTGAAGGAAAATACCTTGATTCATTCGAGTATATAGTGGTTGATGGGTACTTCAATCCCTCCCAAGCCAGCTCACCTTGAAAACTAGGGAGCTTCTGCAAATGGGATTCTTGAAAAAGCTTGAACTCTCAAGGCACCTCTCAAGGATTTGCAAGGAAAATGAGAAAAAACATAAAGGGTTTCAGGCTCCTTCCTCTGCCACACTCCCCCACCAGTAAAGAAACAAAAGGAAGACTCTTGTGGTTTCAAACAGAGAGGAGTCACTAGCAACAATGTGGACTGACAATGCTGAAATTGGCTAATAATAATAATAATAATATATTTATATGCCATCCATCTGGCAGGGTTGTCCCAGCTACTCTAGGCTACTACATTCTAAGCCATGGATGGGCAAACTAAGGCCCGGGGGCTGGATCTGGCCCAATCGCCTTCTAAATCCGGCCCATGGACGGTCTGGGAATTGACGTGTTTTTACATGAATGTGTGCTTTTATTTAAAATGCATCTCTGGGTTACTTGTGGGGCATAGGAATTCATTCATTTTTCCCCTTCAAAATATAGTCCGGCCCCCCACAAGGTCTGAGGGACAGTGGACCGGCCCCCTGCTGAAAATCTAAGCCTACTACAAAACCAGTTCCTCTGTCAGAAGAGCAACATATAGGAAAATAAACAGAGCCTGCTGGATCAGACCAGTGACCCATCCAGTCCAACATTCAGTTCTCACAGTAACCAACCAGATGCACACAGGAAGTCCACAAGCAGTATGTGAGCACAACAGCACTCCATTCACCTGCAGTTCCCAACCACTGGGACATAGTGCCTCTGACAGTTGGTAGCCATCCCTGACTCTTGTGGGGGGGAATTCTATAGTTCAGCTGTGTGAAAAAGTACTTTCTTCTGTCTCTCTTGAATCTTCCAACATTCAGCTTCCTTGGGTGACCCAAAGTTCTGGTGTCATGGGAGATACTAAGAGTCCCTCTTTTATTGGGCTGTTGAGAAATTCATTTCATCCCAGACACAAGGGCTCAGTCCCTCAGTCATTCAGCTAGGAATGCCAGTGTTCTCTGATAAAAAGGTTTTTATTAGGGTTTATAAAGAAAAATACAAAGATTTTTATCAAATATCTCTTTTTCCCCCAAATTAAAACATTAATCAAAGAAAAGAAAAGAAAAGAAAGTTAAAGTGAAGTTCTTTAAGCCCAGGTTCAGACATGTTCTTCAAGGGCTCATGAAAGCCCACCTCAAGAAAGAAGTGAACTTGTATTGACTTCTATGTTATCTTTTATTAAACCACCTCAAGGCAGTTTACAATAAAAAACCTTTATAATACAGTTTGAATTTTAAAAACATAAACCAGCAGTATTAACAGTCAGTACAATTGTTGTAACACACTTAAGGCCTCAAAGTTCTTCATCGTGAAATAACACCCACACCAGGGAAGAATTAAATCAGCAATACCAGGGAAATCATGTACAGGTGGCCTCGAGCTCTGATGTGCGCTGCTGCCGGGTCTCTGCTCCAGTCCTGCAGTGAGAGCTGGAGGACTGTTGTTTGGCAATCTGATCATGCACAAACTCCTGCAAGCTAACTGCTTAATTCTGCTGATCCATCCCTGCTGAACGTATGTGGGCTTGGACACCGTAATTAAGTCTCTGGTGCCACAGAATTGAACGTGGGGTTCAAGGCTCCATTGAGCACCACCAACAACATCATGCTTAGGCAAGCAGTGGTGACGCTAATGATTGTAAGCCCAGTTGCTGGTCATGGGCTCTGCTGCGACCAGGCCCTTGCCCCAGTATGCCACACATTGGTACTGGACTTGATCATTTCCTAGCACGTAGGAAGGCAGGAAGCTGGCTTATACTGATCCGTCAAGCTCAGTATTGTCAACACTATACAACAATGGCTCTGCAGGATTCCAGAGTCTCTCCAGCTCAAGCTGGAGGTGCCAGGAATTGGAACCTTCATGCAAACCAGGTGATCTGCTACTGAGCTACAGCTACTGAGCTGCAAAGCAGGTCCTCTGTTACTGAGCCATGACTACTTAGCTATGACTTCCCTGGAATTTTGAGATCAAATGGGAGTTCACCTCATCATCAGATTCGAACCACCACCCTTCCAATCAGCAAGCCCAAGAGGCTCAGTGGTTTAGACCACAGCACTACACGCATCCCTTGGTCCTGCACATTATATCATAGGGATGGCCCAGGGCATGAGAACTTACTAGAGGCAGATTGAAATAGAACGTGCCAAGTGATTTGGTGAGTTCCCTGAGATTCTAGGGCATGCTGCTCTTAACTAGAAAAAGCATAGACCTGTTGCCAAGTATGGAGCAAATCTTACGAAAGCTTGGAGGAGCAAGCCATGCACCCAGCCACTGGTTTTCAAAACACAAGTGAAACAGAAGGATTGTTGTTGTTTATATTAAATAATAAAAAATACAAGCAGCAAAGATAGGGAAGTTTAGTGTATCTGAGCACTTATGAAACCCCAAGTTCCCTCCTGTGTCATCCTATCTCCAGATTAACAAAAGACCTGGGGGATGCTGGAGGTTTTGACTCAGATTTATTATACAAGCTTTCCATCTAGAAGCTTCTGTACACCGGCAATTTTTGTCATCGAGATTGCTCTGAACTTGTCTCTCCTTTTTCCTACATCCAAAATACATGGTACTTCTGTTTGACTGAGTGATGGTGGCACTCCGCAGAAGCACTGAAAAGAAAACACAACCTAGTATTCCTCCATGTGAAGAGAATGTTTATTAAAGAGCTTTCTTCTGTACACTGCAGAAAGTCCACTAAAACTGCTGCTACTAATTAGATTATTTAGCAGTCATGTTGTGCCTGATGTTGTACAGATCATATAAGTGACACAGTAAGTGCCTAGAGCTTTTTTGATCTTATGGCATTTTCAGGCAAGAATGGGAAAGACTCCCTCGTCTGAAATTCTGGAGAGTCATTGCCAGTCACTGATGGCAATGCCGAAGTATGTGATCGTCCAAACTCTGCTTGAAAACCTCCAATGACTTTACTTTCCCCAAAAACCCACAGTCCTTCCTGTTGGGAATAATTCAGACTGAAATTCCCAGGTGTCAGAAAAGGTTATTTATGTATGCAACAACTGCGGCCTGTGTTTTGTTAGCACCAAAATGGAAAACGAGTGAGGTCCCAACCAAAGAAGATTAGCAGTTTAAGTTGGCAGAATATGCACAACTTGCAGACTTAACATATAGAATAAGAGAACAAGAAGAACATAGGTTTAAGGAAGATTGGAAAACGTTTATTGAATATATGGAAAATAATTGCGTACGCTGGCAGCATTAAGATAAATTCAACAGTGTAAATAAGTTTTGATGGTTGTAATAATGGAAAGCTGGTTGGTGTAGTTTTTCTAAAATATTCAGAGATATAAGGTATGCAAAATGAAGCATGGAAAGAGAAGAAGGGAAGTCACTGATATCTTAAGTATGTAAAATGTTTATTTGAAATTGTAAAACAGAAAATTCAATAAAAATCTTTTTTTTTTTTAATGAAAACCTCCAGTGAAGGAGAGTCCACCACCTTCCCAGGTAATTTCATTCCACTGTTCAACAGCTCTTACCACCAGAAGGTTCTTCCTAATGTTTAATAGGAATCACCTTCCTTCGAATTTGAATTCATTGGTTGGGTCCTACATAGATCACTGGTTTAATTCACCATAAGGCAGCAATACAAGGCGGGGTTTGTCGCTCGGTGGTACAGCATTTGTTTTCCAGGCAAAATTTCCCAGTTCCATCTCTGGCCTTTCAAGGTAGGGCTGGGAAGGACTCCTGAAAAGAGTCCTTCTGAAAAGAGTAGAGAGCCACTTCCAGTCATTGTGCAAACAAGACTAAGCTAGATGGACCAACCGTTTGGGCATGTGAAGGAAGAAGAGTGAGGGTGAACATAGCACAGCACTATTATCTGCAGCATCTGTTCTGTCTCTTGCATGCACATGTTAAAAGGTGGGAGAGAAGCTTCTCGGTCATATGGCACCACTTCTGCTATGGCTGAGAGCCTGGTCCATTTCATTTTAGGAAATTAAAGTGCTGCGGCAGTCTAAAAGTGAGCTCTGAAAAACAATCACGTTCAGCATCTCCGAAAGATGTAGAGGAAGGAAGAGGATATAAAGCACCACGCACAAAAACCCTGCCTTAACTACATCAGAGAGCTGGACCGAAGGCTATGGGGCAGTTAAGTGCTTCATAATATTTATCTTCCCTGAGTGAAAGGAAATACAACTATTCATGGCTGGTGGAGATGGAGGGATCAAATTTCTCTCTCCACTCAAGGAGATTAACGTCATAAAAGATCCAAGTCGTCATGCGTCATTACAGAGACACATTGCTAAGTTGTGAAGTAAGGACGCTTTTGGCATTTTCCATGAAATAGGAGTAATAATATTCAGTGGGCTTTTTTTGTTTTGTTTTTTTAAAATGAAAAGTTGGAAGAGTGAGATTTGCTGCAAGCTGAAATCTGGTGTCCATCATTGTAGCCAGGAAGAGATGGATATTTTCTTGATGTGGAAATGAGTCAAGGAATGCAGAATATTGTGGCGATGAGTGCAGCCACTTTGTCGATTCACTCCTCCCCTTAAAACAATTAATTGGAGTGCAGATCAGATGCTGTGATGTGCCACAGCAAGGCCCACCCAGCAGGTAAGATGAGGCAAGGTGGGAGAAGGTTCTGGCTGACTGAAGGTAAGGCAGGTTTCAGGCTAGGTTCTGGGGCAATAGTCTGCATCCTTTTTCAGACACAGGGCCCGCTTTTAACCCAAACATGCATTTGGGGACCCATTTCTTGAACCCATTTCTTGACGCGGGTGGCGCTGTGGGTTAAACCACAGAGCCTAGGACTTGCCGATCAGAAGGTTGGCGGTTCGAATCCCCGCGACGGGGTGAGCTCCTGTTGCTTGGTCCCTGCTCCTGCCAGCCTAGCAGTTTGAAAGCACGTCAAAGTGCAAGTAGATAAATAGGTACCACTCCAGCGGGAAGGTAAACGGCATTTCCGTGCACTGCTCTGGTTCGCCAGAAGTGGCTTAGTCATGCTGGCCACATGACCCGGAAGCTGTACGCCGGCTTCCTCAGCCAATAAAGCGAGATGAGCGCCACAACCCCAGAGTCACCCATGACTAGACCTAATGGTCAGGGGTCCCTTTACCTTTTTCTTGAACCTTTGCCATATATGTGCATGGTGGTAGTGCTCCTGTTGTGAGCCACCTTGGATCAGTCATTGATCCACTGGTCCATCCAGCCCCACCAGCTGAAGACCAGTGCTCTGGGGGAATGTGGAGCTCTGAAGTTGCTCCAACAAGGAACAAGCTGAAACAGAGCCCTGCTATGACTGCATAGCAGCTTCATTGTCAGCACTGGAGAATGCTTCTGTATTTACCCTTCTCCAGTAATCTCCAACTGATTAGTACGGCGTACGAATGAACAAAAGTGGCCCAGATTGAAGTGGCCTCATTTGCATATTTAATTAGACCCTTAACTAAAATTCTGACGGATTATCATGACGACTTGTGTGTGTGTGCATGGCTGGGAGAGTTAAGGAACATTGATTCTAACGCACCTCTGAATGCATGCTTTACCCTAGTATTGGTTTTCAGTATACCAGCTCAGAGCTGTGTCATACAACATCACAACTCCCTCCCCTTTGTGACAACACTCCTACCCAGTGGCGTAGTGTGAGTTGTTAGCACCCGGGGCAAGGCAAGTAATTTGCGCCCCCTAACCCATGGATTTGCGCCCCCTAACCCGTGGATTTGCGCCCCCTAACCTGTGGATTTGCCCTAACCCCAGATGTTGCGCCCGGTGCGGCCGGCCCCCCCTGCACCCCCCACGCTACGCCACTGCTCCTACCCTTTCCTATTTGGTGGAGGCAGTTCCACTGTGCCAAATGGAATAGTGCACCACTAAGCTCAGCCTGCCCACCTCCCTCGCTACTAACTTACAACCAGTCCAGGGGCAGGTCCCAGCATTGAAAGTTGTGGGAACAAATCCAGAATTAGTTGGCTTTCTCCAATATTGGCTCCTCTTCTTTCTTAGTCTCAGTATTGCCCTTGCAGAACTCAGCCGGCATAAGGCTAGGGACTAAACTGGCATTACTTGGCTCTGCCTGTCGTTGGCTCTGGCGCCACCTACTGTTGGGCTCCCAGCCTTCTGCCCCACTGGTTCTAATGAGCACCAGCCTTCGCTTCTAAGGAACACCTGCACTAAGTAAGAACTCCCTCACGTTCTCCGTCATTCCTGCCCCCACATACTCACAGTCGCTAAAAGATGTTTATTCTTTTATCAGGAGCACTTCACCCTGCTAAGAAGAAGGGAAAGTGATCTTGAAAGATCTGCCATTAATCATCGGGCTGACAGTGTTAAGTGGGTCAGGTAGGTGGAATTTAGAGTGTAACCGTTGGAGGCAGATGACATCAGATGCCAATGAGATATATTTAATCATGCACCTTCCTGTTCAAACAAAACCCAGACTTCTGAATTTTAAAATGAAAGATGCAGTATCACAATTTAAACAATTTTGGAAATATACTTTAAAAATAAAACCTGGGCTCTGCAGTGCTTTAGATGGGGGCAGCACACTCACCAGTCCCACCCAGGGACTGTGGACAACACCAAGTAATAATGAATTAAGCCACATGAGGGGAGCCAGTGAGTCTCCAGATGTTTTAGATTGCCTTGACCAAAGTTCAGTGTGGAGGCAATTTTAGGGTAGCATGGCTGCACTGGGTGCTGGGCAGCACAATGGAGGAAGAGCCCACTGAAAATTGAGAGCCACCACTGTTCAGTGATGAATAAATTTGTGGAGCAGGAGGGTCACAAGTTACTGACTCTTGTTGCATTGTATTACAGTGGTACCTCAGGTTAAGTACTTAATTCGTTCCAGAGTTCCGTACTTAACCTGAAACTGTTCTTAACCTGAAGCACCACTTTAGCTAATGGGGGCTCCTGCTGCTGCCGCGCCGCTGGAGCACAATTTCTGTTCTCATCTTGAAGCAAAGTTCTTAACCTGAAGCACTATTTCTGGGTTAGCTGAGTCTGTAACCTGAAGCATATGTAACCCGAGGTACCACTGTATTGGCTTAAATAGCACACAATGAACAAAGCATCTCAGCAACAAAGTAAGCACATTCACGAAACAGCTTGAAAATACTTAGCCAGCATTTGAAAGTGACACACAATAACACACACACACCCTTGATTCTTATTGACTTTCTCTCTTGCATGCATGCAAACATATGTAGTGCACAAACACTAATAAACAGGATATAGATGACAAAGAACAACTAATCTTGGAATATATATGAAATGAATTACAGAGTGACTATTGCAGACTGTCAATACTAGGACCAGTATCCTTTACCCTAATATTTTCTTTTCCTTGTTCAGCAAACTCAAAGGTGAAGAAACACATTAGATGGAGGCCAGCCACGTTCCTCAATGTTTCTGAAAAACAATGAAATCATGCCATTCTGCCCAAACCAATTATTTCTGCACTGGCCTTGTATCACCTTAAACTTACATGTCACATTTCCAAGTAAGGCTACCTCCCAGAGCTTTTGGTGCCAGAAATCCCTAGTGACTCCACAAAGTCATGGCAACCTGGGCCACCAATAACAAATTGTTTATTTAGCTTCCAACTTCTTACCCTGCCTGAAAAAGAAATTGAAGAGAGCCAGTTGCAGAGAGGGTCGCATTGTCTTGCAATTAGGGCTGGTAGAACTCATCAGTTTGGGTTCATTTTTGCAACTAAATTCAAATACCTACATTTCTGCAGCAACCCTCATAGAAAATTATTCAGCATTTACGGTGAATTTATCCAACTCAGGCAAAGCCTAAAGGTGTGCGGTGAAATTAGGGGAGCAGTTAAGGCCAGAGGCACCAGCTTGCAAGGGTAATTGGGGAGGGTGACATCATGTGTGTGACATCAAGACATCCCAATGTTGTGTGCATGAACATTGTGGCTCCCTAAGCCAGGCAGAAGCTTCCTGGGCTTTGGGAAGGAGGCACCAGGAGAACATTTAGGGGAGTAGCCTAGTTCTCCTAGTCCAGGCATAGACAAACTTGGCCCTCCAGATGTTTTGGGACTACAATTCCCATCATCCCTGACCACTGGTCCTGTTAGCTAGGGATAATGGGAGTTGTAGTCCCAAAACATCTGGAGGGCCGAGTTTGCTTATGCCTGTCCTAGTCCCCTGATCACACATCACTCGGCAATCCCCCCCCCCCAAATCAGCCAAATTTAGGCACAGGCTAGGCACAGACTTAATCATTCTTTTGTTTGAGAGCCAGTATCTTTTATCATAAAATGTAGATCTCCTCCCTCCCCAAACACACTGAACAATACAGTCATTCCAATTGTTTCAAAGAGGAGGAAGAGAAGGCTGAGGGCAGACATAGCGCGGCGGTGGAGAATTTATGAGGGAAGAAGAAAGGCGGAACACATCCCATTTAAAGCAAAATGATAGTGAGAAAGGGATAATTTACTCCAAGCCCATTAGAGGGTCATTTATAATGCTTTCTGCTTTCTTCCGATTACCAGTAATTAGAGGAGAACGGGGGGGGGGGGGAGGGGGAGGGGAGAGAAAACAGAGAGACAAGAGTAAAGAAGCAAAAATATTTGTTCGTGGGTAAATTTAAACAACACGGTGCCACCTCCCCCGCAGTCAACACCACCTCACACATTTCCAAAGCACAAGAAGACAGAACTCAGGCATTTCTGCGCTCTGATGATGGATACACGATGAGGAGAGAATTACAGAGCTAAATGGGACCAGAACGCAATCAAGTTCAACCTTTCGCATCAACCCACAGACTTCCCCAGAGATTAACCCATGAAGACTACAACTGCTCTGTTGTGTTGCACAGCACCGCTCAGCACAGAGAGAACATCCTATGAAGCAGTTCCTGCTTTGTTTTTTGAATTATTATTATTTCCCTCAAAGTCTAATTAAGGACTGCAGACAGAATCACCATTTCCTGGGGCCTGTTCCCAATAAATCAAGGATCCCCATCCGTCCTCCACATCCAAGGCTCACTCTCATCCACTCCCACCAACCACATAGATAATGAATCCCTGGACAATCCACTATTGGAGAGCAGGTATTTGACCTATGAAAACAATTGTGTGCAGAGGACGGTGACTGAGATGTTCAAGGGTCTGGGAACCAAGCCTTATGAGGAGTGGTTGAGGGAGTTGCGTGTGTTTAGCCTAAAGAAGAGAAGACTGTGAAGGCCACCTTCAGATATCGTAAGGGCTGTCACATGGAAGATGAAGCAAGCTTGTTTTCTCCTGCTCCAGAGAGTAGGGCTCAAACCTATGGATTTAAATTAGAAGGAAGGAGATACCTACTAAACATTAGGAAGAACTTTCTGTTGCTAAGAGCTGTTTAACAGTGGAAGGAACTACCTGGTCAGGCTGTGGGCCATCGACCTCTGCTTAAAAATCTCCAATGAAGAGTCACTGGAGATTTTTAAGCAGAGGTAGATGGCCATCTGTCAGGGATTCTTTAGCTGTGATTCCTACATTGCAGGGAGTTGGAACAGATGAACTTTGGGGTCCGTTCTAGCTCTACAATTCTCTGAGTGTGGAAGCATTAGAGCTATGTCTGTGTTTTGTGCTCTGAGGTTATTCAGAAATGTCCAATTGGCTTGCTTTTTAAAGCTAAACATCTGGAGGTCCTGCTAGCCTTGCTCCCCACTGAAATCCCACCCCTTCGATTCATCCCTCAGCAACCCTGCCAATAATTATACACCACTCATTTTCTCCTACTGGATAATACTTTCAGCTGCCGCAAATGAAAGCAACTTGCAAATTCCAAAAAGCAGCTGCGTTTCAGTTTACATATTGTGCTGGAAAGTGCAGGTTCACCTTTACATGTGAAGGGAATCAAACTCCCTCTCTCCCACCTCCCATTTTTAATAATGGGGAAATTAGAATGACAGCTATGCCACCCAATCCAACCACTTGGGACCATGACTTCTATCAGCATCAGGAAAAATATATATAGTGGGGGGCTCAGTGTCATTTGTGAGGCGGGGGCAAGGACACCAGCTTTTGTCCAATTCTGCGATGCACTGGTCTTGGCCCTGGTGAGAGTCAAGTTCTCAAATCATGAACAGCCTGACAGGTCTGAGGAGATTTTTACAGAAAAGCTGTGATAGGACTTTCTAAAAACAACAAGAAGAAGAAGTGACCTGCCTGTTATTATATTACCCCAAAGCCACAACCTTCACCCACCCACCCGCTGTCTCTTGTTAGTCTCTCAGCAGCAGCTGGAGAGAAGCAAGATAAAATGTGTTTTAAAAGAGATGAATTGCCTTCCTACCTTCTGGCCTGCATGCTGGATCACAAATATTAAAGCTCCAATGTCAGGCAACATTATCATCGTGTGTGTGTGTGTGTGTGTGTGTGTGTGTGTGTGTATTATAGATATATGTCTGTCTATAGATAGTGCAACAAAAACAAACACCCCCATCTCCCCCCCCCCAAGGCTTTGCTTCCTGCTCTGGGGAAATACATAAATTATGGAATAATTATGGCAATAATTTGACCATATTTATTTCAATTGCCAGGTGAGGGTAAAGCATGACCTGGTCAAGCTCAACTGCAGCACCACATTAACCTTTGAGAAGCTGCAGAGAAAATGTGGAGTTTGGAAACTTCTCACACTTCTTGCATTCAGCGAAAGTAACAAAAAGAGCCCAACAAGGCCAAGAAAAATAGAAGGCAAATTATCTCAAACACGGTCTTCGTGAGAGAAAATTATCTATCCCCATCTCAATAGAGATTCTCACAGAGTTAGACAAGGTGACGAAAATGGCAACCTTGGAGGATCTCGGAGGAAACTGTTGCCTAGAAACGACAAACTGCCAGTAACAAAAGGCTGCTTCCTTAATGGGTCAAGTAAGAGCCAGTGGCTCCGTCCCACTTCTTTGTTTCAGAGGACCTCAGTAGGAGTTGCTTCCTGGTCTACCAGTAGAGAAGGACAAGGGCAGGAAATACTGCCTATGTAACCTTTGTTCCATTAAAAGCATCATGCAATTTTTGTTCCTGTACTGGATTTGAGTGTGGTTTTATTTTGAGATCCCGTTGCAAGCCACCAAGGTGATACAGAGGTAGCCTGGGACCAGACAAATCTTTTCACTTGTGATTTGTCTCAGTTTCCCAAACTTAAATCAGTTTGCATTAAGTGCCAATTTCTCCTAAAACAGACATTTTGGGGGAGAAATAATGCATCTTCTACATCATCTTCACTACCATATGCATTTTAGGCACACTTTCTGCTAACATATGCATGTGTGTACACATTATTTGGCTGGAAAACTGAAGTGCTAAACTGTACAGAAGTGCAAATTTAGCCGAATTTCAGTTTACATGTTATTGCAGAAAATGCAAATTAGACATGTTTGCATGAAAATCTGAATCAAACTGAACTTTTGCACCATCCCTACACGTGGCCTGGGGGAGGGAGGTTATTGGGGCTCTTTTCCTGCACTTCCCCACAAATATTATCAGTAGAAAACATATAAGCACAAATTTAAGCTCTTATATCGTTATTATATGCATGTACAGTGATACCTCGGGTTAAGAACTTAATTCGTTCTGGAGGTCCATTCTTAACCTGAAACTGTTCTTAACCTGAGGTACCACTTTAGCTAATGGGGCCTCCCGCTGCCGCCGTGCGATTTCTGCTCTCATCCTGAAGCAAAGTTCTTAACCCGAGGTACTGCTTCCAGGTTAGTGGAATCTGTAAGCTGAAGCGTCTGTAACCCGAGGGACCACTGTATTAGTTTAGTTCAAGGATATCTAATGCAGTGCCTACCACATGTTGTTGGACTCTTAACTTCCATCAGTCCCAGCTAAGGTCCCATCTGCAGTATCTCAAATTAAATCAAAGCAGTTTCATACCATAAACAGGGCTTCCCCCAAAGAATCCTGGGAGCTGTAGTTTGTTAAGGGTGTTGAGAGTTATTAGGAGACCCCTATTCTCTCACAGAGATACAATTCTCAGAGGGGTTTGGCAGCTGTGCCAGGGGAATAGGTTATCTCCTAAAAATTCTCAGCAACCTTAACAAACTACAGTTCCCAGGATTCTTTGGGGGACGCTGCAACTGCTTCAAGAAGTGGGTTACCGCTTTAAATGTATCATGTGGATGGGGCCATAATCAACGGCCAGGGATGATGGAAGTTGTCATTCAACAATATCTAGATGACATCACAGTGGTGACCCCTGGTTCAGTATGCAACATTTAATGATAAGCTGATTAATAACCATGAATAATGTCAATTCACTAGATAGGCAAACCACTTCAATGGAAGAACATCTTACAATATCAGAGAATTATAAATCATCATTTTCTCTCTCTAAGTAATATTGACAATTGCACAATTGCGCAAATTAAGAATAGATAACATCAAATATTTGTTCAATGCAAACACAAGTCCTTTATTAGAATGATTAATGAATCATTTAGTACTAAAGAGGCAACTGGCTTGAATTACTTCTTACTTAGGCAAACTTATCAATGAAACTGTTAAAAGAGATTTGGCTGGCAAGCTATGAAAATAATAATCTATATATGGTCGGTAATTTTATCCTTTCTTTCCGTCAGTTTTCCTGGAACAGGCATTAGGGTGGTCACCCTGTAATTTTCTGCATCCCCTTTTTAAAGGTTAGTGTTACACTGGCCACATTCCAGGTTTCAGGAATGGAGGCTGAGCTTTGTGTTGGGATACCAGTAATAATACTGAAGAGGCCAGAGAGTATACATGGGGTAAAGTAGGACCACTTTAGTAAACTATATCTTAAGAAATGATGCACTTAGTCTTACACAATTGCACAGAGGGAAATGTACCCTGTGTGGGAAATCATCCAAAAATCTATCAAGTTCTGAAGACCACTTACTAGGCGACTCCACCCTGCAGGGAATAAATGACTCAAAATCTGATTCTTTCCCCTGCCATTCCCCTTCAAGTGAGAAGAGGACCTTCTTGATTCTTGGCCTCATGGAGCCACACAACCCCAAGTGAGTGGCACAGGTTAACCCCAAAAGTGATTCATACCCTGCCCCACAGGTCACAGAGCCCTGTGTGCAAATCTCTGGAGTCATTCGTCACCTGAAGGTGCCTCAGGGCGTTTGCCACCTCTTCCCTTTCCCACCCACGCACCTTCCAAGTGACTAAACCAATTAAACAAATCAACCTAATTTATTGATACCCACCGATAACTACACCTACCCAGCACTACAATGTGGAGTAGTCGGAAGTATATCCTACTGCTACCCAATCACAGAAGGAAGCAACCATTTATACTCACATTGCATACTGACGGAGCAGTCTGGGTGCTGCTTTTGGAAGAAGGAAACTGGGAGGTCAAGCCTTAAATACCCTCCCATCCACTCCTCTCCTGTGCTGGAATGAGCCAGCTTCAGGAGACCAGAAGCAGCTTCTTGCCAGTCTTCTGGTCCCACTGCAAATGAGTTCCCACCTGGACTCCTTTTGGAGTGAGAAAGGGGGAACATTTCCGTTAGAAGATCAGCCATTTCTCATTTGACTTCTTCAAGAATCCTGAGGTGGGTGCCATCCAGATCCAACAATGTATCAGTTTTTATTTTATCATTACGTCCTAGAATATATCTTTCTCTTGCACTGCTATTTGCATCAGATTCTCAGCCTCCCTGTGAAAGCTAATTCAAGGCATAGGCCTTACATTTGCTGTGAAGACAGAGGCAAAGAATTCATTCAGCTTATCTGCAATCTCCCTTTCCTCCTTTAGTACACCATTGCTTCCCTTGTAAGGCAAAGGTCTAAGTAGCTTCCTGGGTGCTTTTTTTATTCTGATATATCTAAATACAGTCGTACCTCTGGTTAAGAACTTAATTCATCCCGGAGGTCCATTCTTAATCTGAAACCGTTTTTAACCTGAGGTACCACTTTAGCTAATGGGGCCTCCCACTGCCGCTGCGCCACTGGTGCACGATTTCTGTTCTCATCTTGAGGTAAAGTTCTTAACCCAACATACTACTTCCAGGTTAGCAGTGTCTGTAACCTGAAGTGTTTGTAACCCAAGGTGTTTGTAACCTGAGGTACCACTGTATATCCTTTCTAAGGAATCATTTCCATTTTCCTCAGTGTGGCACTGTCATCCCCACCCCACCCCCGACACCTCATTCCACAGGGCAGCATGGGAGCTGCCATCTGGGAGCAGGATCCATCACAACTTACAAGAGGTGGGTAGTGTGAATGCCAGAGGAGTGCTATTGAGCCCAGACAATTCCTTACAACAGAGATGGGAAACACCTGACCCTTAGGCCATTGTTGGCCCCACCAGGGGCTCTAAATTGACCCACAACTCCAAGCCCTCTGTACCTCAGCTGCCACTGAGCCTGCAGATTCAAAGAGCAGTGTGAGCAACTCATAAAGCCCTTTCAAAAACAGCTCTATGCTGCTCTTAAAACCTCTGGAAACTGGATATTTAAAGGGCAGCCCAGGGCTCCTGAGGGGGGGAAAGGGCTTTCAAATTGCTGTGTGCTGCACTTTGACACCCAACAGTCAGAGTTTCAAAACAAACCATCCTCCGTTGTCACTGTTGTTGGAGTTTGCCTTATATATAATGCAGAAATAGTCTGGTAAGATAGCTGGTTGAAAGAATAAGGAAACTTCAGGTTTATTACTCCCAAGTCCTGGCAAACAAAGCCATTCTGAGTATAAGCTTAGAAGTGGCCATCACAGAGTCAGGAGGTTCACAAAAGGCAAGGTCTAACATGAACTGAAGCAACAGCAGGAAGGAAGTCAAGTTGGAGAGGAGAAACCATCTACGGGTGTTTACTCAAGAAGGAACCAGTGAGGGTTCTTTCTTTCTCTCACCCACCACTGGCTCAGGGCTCTCCTTGCTTGGAGGCTTTTAAGCAGAGGTTGGGTGGCCATCTGTCATGTATGATTTAGCCTGAGATTCCTGCACTAGATTACCCTTGCAGTCCATTCCAACTCTACAAGTCTATGGTTCTATGATTTTACAAACTATGATGTCAGATGATTGCCAGACGGGAAGCCCCACCCACCTGTCAAATGTGCTCCTCCAAGGATGGGGAGATAAGCAACTGGGCTGCTGATCAGAAAAGTTTCCCCACCCCTCCCTTACAATAACCATAAGTAACTTACGGCCCAAACCTAGACAGCATCTTTAAAAGCAGAGATATCGCCTTGCCCACAAAGGTCCGTATAGTAAAAGCTATGGTTTTCCCAGTAGTGATGTATGGAAGTGAAAGCTGGACCATAAAGAAGGCTGATCGCCGAAGAATTGATGCTTTTGAATTATGGTGCTGGAGGAGACTCTTGAGAGTCCCATGGACTGCAAGAAGATCAAACCTATCCCTTCTTAAGGAAATCAGCCCTGAGTGCTCACTGGAAGGACAGATCATGAAGCTGAGGCTCCAATACTTTGGCCACCTCATGAGAAGAGAAGACTCCCTGGAAAAGACCCTGATGTTGGGAAAGATGGAGGGCGCAAGGAGAAGGGGACGACGGAGGACAAGATGGTTGGGTAGTGTTCTCGAAGCTACCAGCATGAGTTTGCGGGAGGCAGTGGAAACTGCGGGAGGCAGTGGAAGACAGGAGTGCCTCGCGTGCTCTGGTCCATGGGGTCACAAAGAGTTGGACATGACTAAATGACTAAACGACAACAACAACAACTTACGGCCTGTTGGTTTCCCTCCATCTGACCTATGGCCTCCCCTCCTTGGAGCAAACGTGTGACTGCTTTCAAGCCTAATTGCTCCCTTGGGGGGCATTTTTTTTTTGGGGGGGAGGGTTGTTTTAACCCTCCCAATCTGGCCATTTTGTCTGAAAACTGCATCCAATGAAAGGCTGTTTACAAGCCTAATTGCTTGGTGGAGAGCACTTTTTCCAAGGGGGTTGTCACAGCTGGGGTGAGCTAAAAACGAAGAAAGGTTGTGGAGGTCAAAATGCATTCATTTGCTTCCACGCTCATTTGGTTTCTGCCAGGGAAACGTCTGAAAAGGGCCAGAAAATGCAACTTGTCAACAGAGATCTTTAAAGTTAAATAAAATAAGGAGTGTCTTTAAAAATCATTCTTTCTGCCTTTAAGTAGGTCACTCTGTTTTCGCTATGGAAATCAGAATCTCTTCAAAAAGCAGACTTGGCTCTGCATCTCCCTTATCTACTTAATGCTGGAAGTCTGGGAAATCATCTCTTAAGAGAGGAGGAAAGGCTAGAGCTGTGAAAGAAACACATTCAATTTACCCCACAAACATGTGAAGGAAACTGATTACTTTTTAATCAGAGATGCACCTAATTTTCCACTTTTTAAATGTTCTGATTAATATATATATTTTTTTAAAAAAAGTTATTTCAAAGGGAATGGAAACTGGATGGAGTAGCTTTAAAAGATGAGGGGTTCTGTTGGAAACACGGCAACCCTGCTTTCCATTAAAACCAGCCAACACAGAGTAATGGGTATATGACAAGAATGAAATAGGCACACTCACAAAAAAGAGAAGAACAAGCTAACTAGCACCTATGCATTAGGTATGCTTGAGGGGTTTAAATTCTGGGAATACTAATGTGAACTGACCTGATCCACAGCTCTTGAACTAATGCGCAAATTGAAACATAATTATCTTCCCCATTTTTCACTTCTCTGACGTCTGCTCAGGAAAAAAGTACCAGATGTCGTATTTTAAAATAAAATAAAAGACTTTTTTAGAAATGCACCCATTAATATGCTACTTTCCCCCCCAAAAAAAAGAAAATGTGTACTTTGTTAGATATTTCATCTCAACATATGCACTTATAAATGCACTTTATCCTAAAATACACCAGGGGGGGTTAGAAATGCATACACTGACGTTTAAATAACGATAATATGGATTTTAATGTAAAATAAAAATAATAATGCAACATTCGCCTGGGGAGCTTGTAGCCAGGGCTGTCACAACGAACAGCCACACGAGCCTTTGGGAGGCAGAGATGCGAGAAGGCATCAGAGGAGGGAGGGAACGAAAGAGGGACAGAGGCCATTGTTGCCCATGGCACCTCTGACTATCATTCAATGCACCCCAGGGTGCTACAGCACACTGGTAAAAACCACTGGGTTAAGGGCACTCTTTGGTCACCCTACAACTGCATTGATTTGTGGATCTCTAAAAAGGTAAAGGGACCCCTGACCATTAGGTCCAGTCATGGCC
Organism: Podarcis muralis; assembly: GCF_964188315.1. NCBI lineage: Eukaryota > Metazoa > Chordata > Lepidosauria > Squamata > Lacertidae > Podarcis > Podarcis muralis. Next base: position 35,389,691 of record NC_135669.1, on the reverse strand, counting down.
GACTCTAGAGTTGCGGTGCTCATCTCGCTTTATTGGCCAAGGGAGCCGGCGAACAGCTTCCGGGTCATGTGGCCAGCATGACAAAGCCACTTCTGGTGAACCAGAACAGCTCTTATGCTGATCAGTGGGGCCACAGGACACTTATAGGTTCACATGCCTAAGCCTCTCATAGCAAGGAAGAAGCATTCCTTCCAGTCATTGGTTGATTCAGTTAATATTCTTTATTTCTGCTTTTTTGCAGATCCCCTATGTTGTTACATTTAAATAAATATAGCATTTGTTTCCACCACAGTTATGGTGTCTCAAGTCTTCACCATATGGGCATGATGGCAATTTCTCTTAAAAACAAACTTGGGCAGGGCGTCCCTTCAAATAGAGAACTGTCCTCTAAAATAGGACATATATCCCTGTATTTCATATTCTGGTCCATTGTGAGGGAAGAAACACAACAGAGCAATTTAATGCCAAGCTCCTGGGCCTGAAAAGTTCTCCCTCCTCCTTGAAGCATCCCTTTTATGGTCTGCAAAAGAAATGCAGGATTTGTCAGATGGCATCAGGAGTTCAGCTGTTCCGCACGCCATGTGAAATCCTTGTCCCAGTTTGCACTTGGTTTCGGCACAACTTTCGGTCATCATGCCACTTCATTACTGCATTATTTTTAGATAATTGCTACCACCATGTTAGAACGTGGGTCAATAACTCTATGATTTATCGCCAGTTGGAGAAGTAAGAGAGATAAACTATCCAACTAGGAATATAGGAAGCTGCCTTATACTGAGTCAGATGTTGATGCTGTTTGTTGTTTAGTCGTGTCCGACTCTTCGTGACCCCATGGACTAGAGCATGCCAGGCACTCCTGTCTTCCACTGCCTCCCGCAGTTTGGTCAAACTCATGCTGGTAGCTTCGAGAACACTATCCAACCATCTCGTCCTCTGTCGTCCCCTTCTCCCCTCCATCTTTCCCAACATCAGGGTCTTTTCCAGGAAGTCTTCTTTTCTGATGAGGTGGCGAAAGTATTGGAGCCTCAGCTTCACAATCTGTCCTTCCAGTGAGCACTCAGGGCTGTAGTGTACCCTCCCTGTAGTGTTGGTGGGGTTTTAGCATACAGGGCACTGACTGCCATGTGTAGGGGGGCTGTATTCATGTCAGTAAGAGTTGAGGTTTAGTGGTGATGGAAATTGATTTAATTACCAGTTGAAGAATCTTACTAGACCCTCAGCTTTGCTTACATTCCCTGTTTGTGGGTGGGAACTCTAATGTTCCTTGTAAAACTCTGATTACTCATTCGCTGCTCACCAACCACTTGGTCACAGCTCAGGGTTGGCAGGGTACTTTTACATATGCTGGTTTTACATACAAACTGGTTTTAAAGGGTCTTGTTTATTTCCATAGATGAAAAACTGAGTCATCAGCTGTGGGTTATTCAGGGAGATGTGGATCCAGTGGACTTTGCAGCCATGCGATGGCTACTTGCAACTTATATAGCAAAACAAACACAGGAATGGAAGTTCCATCTAAATGTGATGTTAAATGGAGATTATATTGCCTTGCAGATTGTACACATTGCCATTGTACTCTCTGTATGCCATTTATCTTGCTGGGTTTGATCTATTCCGAGTTTGTTCTGTTATATGGTTCCATGTATGCTTTAGTCCTCTTTTATCAATAGAATTTTTGCAAAAAGAGTGAACTGCTTGAAGGGAAATAGAAGAAGCAACACACACACACACACACACACACACACACACACACATCTAACCAGGTACAACATGGACATACTGATATAAAAAGCTAAAAATGACGTGTTCCTTTCCAGGCATCACAGCAGTTTTAATTTCTGTAAACCACCATTGTTTACGTATATAACCATTTTATATAAATGTATTTATTTAGGATTTCTAGAACTTCTTAGCCCTAACATGTGTGCCGCACTACCCTGCACGTCAAAAATAGATGGATTAATTGGCTATTCTAGTCAATATTTGCTGACAGTCCAATCCTTTTGCATTCCCCCCATAATCACCCTTTTAAGTCATCTAATTTTCACATTATTTTCTATGGGCTGAACTACCATCACTCATTGAGCCAGCCCCTTATGCTTCACTATAGCACTCAATAGCTTCAACCACTGTCCTAACAAGTTGTATCAATGAAAAGAAGCTTTATGTCAGACTGCCAATCAAACAGTGCAAGCAGCAGTTTTGACTCAAAGTTCCCTAGAAAAGAGGCAGTTTCAATAAATTTGACAGATGCTGTTCTTATGTACAGGGCAGATCTCAGACCCATTGAACCTAATGGACATGACTAACTTGGGGCCATTGGTTTCAATTGGTCTATCCTTACTACAAATTAGCTGGAGAGAATCTAATGTATTACAGTCTGCAAACTGATAGGCAAAACTGAGATAGAGCCGTATCCTAACTCCCTTTCAGACAGTCTTAACAGTATGGGCTCCCCTGTTCTGTAAAAATGCTCGTGCTTTGCTGTTTCTTGTAGACATGCATCACTCCAAGCACATGGCTCAGAGGAGCCAACAGGCAAGAGGTTGTCTCTCTCTGAAAGTCGACCCAATGCATGTTAAGAGAACCGGGCAGGGCTTCTGAATACAGGGCAGCAAAAATGCCTGGTTTCAGCACTGTCCCTGGCAGAATCTCTGTGGACAGCTCCCCGCTCTCCTGCTTTACTGCAACGGGTTATAGCTCCTTTGCCTGGTCAAAGGAGTTTCCAGCACCTATATACGTAAGCACTAACTTGGACCAAACCTGGAACTCAGGAGGCGTTACAATGCTATTGAGTGATGTCCCAATTCCTTCCTGAACCATTGGGTGCAAAGTCTCACTCCTTAGAAAGCAGATTCTGACTCAACTCAACACCAGGAAGAACTTTCTGATAACAAGAGCTGTTTGACAGTGGGACAAACTCCCACAGGTGGACTCTCCTTCCCTGGAGGTTTTTCAGCAGAGGTTGGGTGGCCATCTGTCATGTATGATCTAGTTAAGATTCCTGCACCAGGTTGGACTTGATGACCTCCCAGCTCTAGAATTCTGTAATTCTATTGGATGCAGTTGCTTTTGTTTTTGGGATGCTCCATGGCACTCTCGTCACCTGGCCCTCAACTTTCATTACTCAGTAGGAGCTCGGCCGGGGGGGATTTAGGATTTGGTTTAGGATTCTTAGGACTACAAAACCTATGATGCAATACAATGATTGAGTATCTATATATGTGATGGGTGGAATACACAAAGACTGTAAAGGAGCCTAAATGAATCATCCAGCCTGGACACTGAGGTCCAGCTCTGAGGGCCTTTTGGCTGTTCCCTCGCTGCGAGAAGTGAGGTTACAGGGAACCAGGCAGAGGGCCTTCTCGGTAGTGGCACCTGCCCTGTGGAACGCCCTCCCAGCAGATGTCAAGGCAATAAGCAACTATTTTACTTTTAAAAGACAACTGAGCTGTTTAGGGAAGTTTTTAATGTTTGGTGCTGTATTGTTTTTAATATTCGGTTTTTAATATTCGGTTGGAAGCCACCCAGAGTGGCTGGGGAAACCCAGCCAGATGGGCGGGTTATAAACAATAAATTAATAGTAGTAGTAGTACTAGTACTACTACTACTAGTAGTAGTATGTAATCACAAAGGCAAGCATAATGGTGAGGGACACCAGCCCATTGAGTTCCACAGAAGTAACTTCACTGCACGTAGCAGATGGAAGTGAAAGGATTTTATAGCAGCATCCATTAGAAGCTTCCAATGAAATGTGCCTGGATTCCAGAAAAATGTCCAATCCTGAGTCATGCCCAATGGTCAAGGTGCAAAACAACTTGATTGTCCCCCTCAACCAGCAAGAGCAACAAAAGTGAGCAAAAACTCGAGCATGCACACATAATACAAAAGCTCAAATAGGTGAGCTATAAATGGAATATAAAGAATTATCCAGCATCTAGATCACAGATGTAAACATACACATAGAAGTCACAAGGGTATCAAAACTGCAATAGTGTGGTTTTTTTTTTTTTTAAAAAAATCCATCTTTATAGCTGGTGGAGCACATTTTTACATCCTACTTAGCCTTGCCTGAGAAAAGTGAAATGGAACTCACCAATCCACACACGTGGAAATATACAATACACAATGGAATTCATCCGGAGCATCCCTGTGTGAATTCTTGCCCTTGTGAAGCACTAGCAAGCATTTCCATTCTGCCCCAAACCACATAAGTCTGCAAGCCCCTGATCACCAGAACAATCTGGTTGGTGAACAGTTTTCCACTCCCCCCCTCGAAACTCAGAACATGAAATCCATTCACAAGAGCAGGTAGCACTCAAATAATAATAATAAGTAAAACACCCAGTAAAAGATGATAGATGGAAACAAATTGTGCATGCCTATGAGCCTATCCTTGTGTCCTTTTCACTGAGCATCCATCATGCCTGGTGCCCATGATGCTTTAGGGGCAGTTATACATACCATATTTTTTGCTCTATAAGACTCACTTTTTCCCTGCTAAAAAGTAAGGGGAAATGTGTGTGCGTCTTATGGAGCGAATGCAGGCTGCGCAGCTATCCCAGAAGCCAGAACAGGAAGAGGGATCGCTGCTTTCGCTGCGCAGCAATCCCTCTTGCTGTTCTGGCTTCTGAGATTCAGAATATTTTTTTTCTTGTTTTCCTCCTCCAAAAACTAGGTGCATTTTATGATCTGGTGCATCTTATAGAGCGAAAAATACGGTAGCTGTGTTTTCAAAACCATTTGGGAAGGTGGGCATACTGCTGTGTTTGCAATAGGTGTATTTCCCATTAAAATAAGAAATGTTCCGGGTTTGTTTTTTTGTTTTTTTAAAAAAAGATATTTATTGAAGTTTCAAAAGTTATATAAAAAGAAAAAACAATAATACAAACAAAACACAGACAAAAACAAGTATAATTTCAATCCCTTATTTTCTTATAACTTACTTCCCCCTCATACCTCCCCTTTCTGTATTCCAATTTCTAATTATAAGTTCAGCAAATCCTCTCCCTTAATTTTTATTTAATTTTTAACTTTTTTCTTTTCTTTTTACTTAATCATTACAGCTGGAAACCACTTAATTTCTAAACCAACATCGTTCTAACATTCATTAATTTTGCAATGTTTCCTAAGATAGTCCTTAAATTTCTTCCAATCTTCTTCCACCGTCTCTCTTCCCCGGTCACGGATTCTGCCAGTCATTTCAGCCCGGGTTTGTTGTTTTGTTCAACTTCTGTTGTACTATAGTGCTAGAGTTTCCCACCGAATGACTAACGATAGGACTGGCCCTGTAGTCTCCACTAAAATCAACAATCTCTCATCTTCTGAAAGATTCCCAGTTCCCATTGCAGTTTACGGAATGGCAGCCTGGTGTGAGCTGGTCCCAGTGAAGTTTGCTTTCCTAGATCCTACCTCTTCTTTGTAAAATACAGGTGGATCATTGTAATGGCGGATGAGCATGTATAAACAAGGATCAACAGGATGATTGCCTCTCCTCTGAAATGCCAAGCCGATTCGCAAAGAAAACACCATTCTGTCCCTGTGCAACCATGCATTAATTTAATGCTCAAAACTCAATAAGAGAACAGCTAAAGTTCAGGCACACCGCACAGAAAGTTAAAGGTGGTGGGGTGTTGTTTTTTGCTTTTGTTTTTTTTCCAGTGCACACAGCAAACTGCTTTTAAGCTCTGCAAGGAACAAAGCTATCAAAAAACAGCGCTTGGCATCAAGATCACGCCTCAATTTGCAAATCCATAGGGGATGCTTAAGAAGAGAGGGTGGAGCTGGTGGCCTTTGAGTCAGCTTTTAATTAGATCTCTCACCTAGATTCCTTACAACTTCCAACCATGTTCCTGCATCCCACACAGCAGCTTTAAAGCTCCCTCCCTACATCTCAAAAGCGTTGTACCTTGTGAGATTGTAATAGAAATATCTCCACTGTGCCATAAAAAGAAATGTAGCTTGAGGATTTAATTAGCAGCTGTCAGGGGTGACCCATACGTATTGCTGAATTGTTTAACTTGTTCCAAAAGGTACAAATCACTACATTGTGGGGCGGCGGGGGGGGGGGGGGAGTGATATTTCAGAAACTTGACATCCCTTCAATCTCCATCTTTTTCTCCCCAACACCATGATGTTTTTGGTAATCAGAAATTGCTGCTCTACTCCATGGACACCATACATAAAATATTACCACCTACATCACCAACCTGTAAATGAAGCCAATATTAAAATTGCACACAAATAAACCCAAGTGCATCAGAGAAAACTGAAGAGAGGGGAGGGAACCTTGCCCCATATGTGCCCACTTGACCACTTTGATCTGTGAAACTGACATTATTACAGGTGCCATGTAACGCTCATTCCTCAGCTGTCAATCTTTAACTGTGGCAGAACCTATACACTTTGGAACTCCCTGCCAGATTGACAGCAGGCAACCACCTTCACTGCACACTTTTCTTGCAGCTGCCTAAAACATTATTTGTTTAGACAAGCCTACACAGGCATATATAAAGTTAATGCATTTCAATTTTTGTTTTCTTAATTTTAATTCTCTTCAAATGTCCTTCCTTGTTTTTAACACTCTTCCGTGTTGATGCTAATATTTCTTGTAAACCGCTAAGAGGTTTTACTACAGTGAAGCTGCATATGCGTCTTGTCAAATGGAAACCATAAAGAAAAAAATATCTGAGCGAGTGCTGCTTGCAGAAAGCCCCAAGTCGTCTTCCCAAATCCCTCTGCGTCTTAAGTGTAAAGTGTCAAGTGATGGGGAGCGCCTCTGACTGGGGATCAATTGTGCTGTGGGCTCTTTAAAACAGAGATTGCAAACATGGGAGTCACGGTGTGGATCAGAGCCCTGGGTGATGGTGCTGGGACAGGAGGCAGGTAAGAAGTTTAAAATCCCTATCTGCATCAGGGCCCTGATCAATATGAACCTCCACACCTGCATCATCATCATCATCATTATTATTAGCCAAATAAATTTTGTGATTCGCATCTTGTCTATGACCCTGAAACTTTGGAGATTAGGACAATTACCTGCTTCTGAAAAGCAGGTGATCACAACAGGTATTGTGCAAAATCCTCTTGGGCGCCTGCAATACTACTGGTTTATTATTTATATTTTATATTTACATTTTTATCCAAGGAGCTCAAGGTGGCATACATGGTTCTCCACCTCCGCAATGAATACCCACAGCCCCCCTGTGAAGTGGTCTTCTACTTCTTCTTGGGTGATCACTCGTAGCCAAGTAAGATTGTCTTCCACGCCATTAAGAGAGAATATTATGAAAATGATATACAGGTGGTACATGACTCCAGTCAAGCTTGCAAAAATCTATCATTTGCCCGATAATAAATGTTGGAAATGTAAGGAAATTGGAGGTACATTCTTTCACCTTTGGTGGACGTGCCCAAGGATTAAGGCTTTCTGGGGGATGATATATAATGAAATGAAAAAGGTATTTAAATATACCTTCCTGAAGAAACCTGAGGCCTTTCTCCTGGGCATTGTTGGCCAATTGGTGTCAAAGAAGGATAGAACTTTCTTTATGTATGCCACGACAGCAGCAAGAATACTTATTGCAAAGTATTGGAAGACACAAGATCTACCCACTCTGGAAGAATGGCAGATGAAGGTGATGGACTACATGGAATTGGCAGAAATGACCGGCAGAATCCGAGACCAGGGAGAAGAGTTGGTGGAAGAAGATAGGAAGAAATTTAAAGACTACTTACAGAAATATTGTAAAATTAATGAATGTTAAAATGATGTTGGATGAAAACTTATGTGGTTTTTAGCTATAATGCTATAAGGAGTATGAAAAAAATTGGGTTAATAACAGTTAAAAGTTAATGTTACACATTATTTCAAGATTAAAGATTAGGATAAACAAAGAGGGGAAGGATTTGCTGAACTAACAAATTGAACTGGAATACAAAAAGGGAGGTGTGAGGAGGTCCGGGAAATAAGCAAATGAAAGAAAGTGATGGAAAGATGGAATGGTTTTTTATCTATTTTTACTTTGTATTTTTCTTTTTTCATTTTGTAAAATTCTAATAAATATCTGTTAAAAAAAAAAAGATTGTCTTCCATGAACATGGTTTTAACAGTGAGTTTGTAAGTGACTGTTGAGGCCAATTCTGGCTCCACACGTCCTTCTACAGTGTGGACATGGTTTCTGGGTGGGAATTGATCATGGTGAGGGTTTGCCAAGCATGCCTTCCTCTTATCATGTTCCTCCCTTTCTTCCTGAGTTTGAGTGTCTTCAAAGCCCATGACACCTTTGGTAAAGGCTGTTCTCCAATTGGAGCGCTCACGGGTCAGTGTTTCCCAGTTGTCATTGTTTATACTATATATTTTTAGATTTGCCTTGAGAGAGTGGGTGCCGATGAAGATATTAACAAAAAATTGTTTTACTCTCAGCTGGATACCATCCTATCAGCGACGCCTAAGGAGGAAAAAATTATCCTCCTGGGTGATTTTAATGCAAGAGTTGGGCAAGATTTTTGTCAGCAGCCCCTGTGAGGTACATTAGGCTGAGAGGCAGTGACTGGTCCAAGGTCACCCAGCAAAATTTATTGCCAAGTAGGATTTTGAAGGACAGATCATGAAGCTTCACTAGAAGGACAGATCGTGAAGCTGAGGCTCCAATACTTTGGCCACCTCATGAGAAGAGAAGACTCCCTGGAAAAGACCCTGATGTTGGGAAAGATGGAGGGCACAAGGAGAAGGGGATGACAGAGGACGAGATGGTTGGACAGTGTTCTCAAAGCTACCAGCATGAGTTTGACCAAACTGCGGGAGGCAGTGGAAGACAGGAGTGCCTGGCATGCTCTGGTCCACGGGGTCACGAAGAGTTGGACAGGACTAAACGACTAAACAACAACAACAAGGATTTTGAACCCAGGTCTCCCAGGTCCTAGTCCAACACTCTAACCATGATGCTGTGCTGCTCAGGCATATTAAGCCTAAAATGGAAGACATTGGGAGGTGATCTTGCACAGTGTCTGGGCACCTCCAGATTATCAGTATTTGGCAAGAGAGAATCAAGTGCCTACTGGAACTTTAGGTATACTGTTTAAGTGGGTGGAAGGGCTCTGCTGCTCTCAGGGGTACCAACTTGAATAAAATGTTATGGGGGCCAGGTAAGCCCTGCCCCACATAATCCATCACATGATGCAGTGCCCACACACCATTTGAATGGGAATGCCCATCAACTTTGTGGGTGCCCGGCCCCTCAAATATTTTATTGTAGGGGCTGAAGCCTCCATGGCACCCTAGGAGTTGGCTGGTACAGTATGGTTGCCCTAGTGCAGTCACGTCCATCTCTATAGCGACTGTGATCTACTCCAAGTATAATAAAACTGGCAGTGACCTACCCATTGTCATTGTCAAGAGTTGTTGAGATTTTTTAGGGGGGGGGACCCAGAGTTGCTGAGGTTTTTTTTTATTCAACGATGAATATTGCACACAGCGCTAAAGCGAACATTACTTCCAGATGCCAACGACGCCACTGTACACTGCTGAGGCGGCGGCGGAAGACGGAACTAGCGCCAGCGGAAGGGAAACACCCAAGATCACCCAGGACCATGCAATTGGCCCGCGATTGACCTGGGACACCCAGCAATCTACCTGTAGATCGCAATCGACCAGTTGGAGTTGTCTGTCCTAGTACAACAAAACCACTTTTAACAAATAATAATCTGACCCTCAGTGCTTTGGAGCCAGATGGATTTAAAAGTGTGGGAAGAATGAATGAATACTGGGAAGGCATGTGAACACCCCACAAGTGAATCAGAATAAAATGAAAGTGAATGCCCATTGTGATATAACCATCCCACGAACAAATGCTGACTAAAGGCTGGATATAATGTAACCTCCGTGTAAGCTTTGTGCAAGAGTATAAAAGAATGCTCTATAAATAAGTCATCTGGCGGGGCCTTCCATTGAGGCATGGTACTGTTAACTCTGATCACATGACTGTAACCACTGGAGTCTAAGCTAACACACCAGCCTCCAGCTAGCAGGAGGCATCATGCAAAAGGTGGTGAACTTTCACACATAAAATCCTGCTAGCACATGGGGAAAATAAATATGACATATTTTGTTGTATAGTCCTTTCAATTGTATTGTGTCTTACTTTGCATTTCAACTGTTTTGTTACTTATTTACTGAAAGCCGTCCACAGAACTTCATGTTATAGTAGCAGACAAATGGCATGAACAAGACCTACACAATTTGTTGATGCAGAACAGCAGAGATCATTCAGTTTGGAACTTAATGGTTAATTCAGTTTTCAGTAGGTCAGCTGATGGGGGGGAGGTGTTTCTTAGCAACCAGGTGGAGTGGCATGATGCTTGCTGAGGTAACATGTTCCCTGATTGGCTATGTAGTTCTGAGGGACTCTTTCCTTTGTATGTTTGTTTGAATGTCTCCCTGCTATGCACCACGCCTGAATTAAATAGGTAAAAACCACTGTTCATTTCTCTTCAAATCATACATTGTTTTTGTTTGGTTTCCTCAGCAAAATCTTATAAGGATTTCTTGTATTGTGTTTTAATTTGCTGGAAGCCACCCAGAGTGGCTGGGGTAACCCAGTCGGATGGGAGGCTTGTAAATAATAAATTATTATTAATAATAATAATAATAATAATAATAATAATAATAATAATAATATCATCATCATCATCATCATCATCATCATCATCATCATTATTATCATTATTATTTTCTTTCTGGATTCCATCTGGATTGTTAACACATGGTTTGCTTTGTGATGTGACCGTGTGCTCCAAATTCCATCTCTTGTGAGGTACAGCTGCCTAGACACCCCACTGGTGTTTTTCTACAGAGAAATAGTGTCGCCATCATCCCTGTCTTAATACTTTAGTCTGAAAATGTGGACAATCTAATTTACAGTATTACAAAGTGGGAAAGTGACAGGCTTAAGTCAAGACTGGCCCCCTCCCTTCTGAGGTAAAGCCTCATTATTCATATGCAGCTTTCTAATACAGAGACATTTGTTGAGGGTTTCAAAGGAAATGGATGGGGGCCAAGACAGGATCATAACTATCCCAGGATTTACACATACACATGGGGAGGAAATACTTAGCATATGGTTAAGATCATAAAATAACTAAGAGAAGAGGAACCTGTTGGATCAAACCAAAGACCCATCTACTCCAACATGCTGTTCCCACAGTGATCAGCTAGACACCCCCATGCGAAGCCCACAAGCAGGTAAAAGGTAAAGGACCCCTGGACGGTTAAGTCCAGTCAAAGGCAA